>NW_022437035.1:6434148-6447061 GCF_009761245.1 Sapajus apella
TGTGTGTGTGTGTGTGTGTGTGTGTGTGTGTGTGTGTGTGTGCATTTTTAGTAGAGACAGGATTTCACCAGACTGGTTTCAAACACCTGACCTCAGGTGATCCACCCACGTCTGCCTCCCAAAGTGCTGGGATTATAGATGTGAGCTACCACGCCTGGCCATTTTTTGTTCTTTTAATAATAGCTATTCTAACTTTGGTGAGATGATATCTCATTGTGGTTTTGATTTACATTTCTCTAATGATTAATAATTTTGAGCATTTTTTCATATACTTATTGGCCATTTGTATGCCTTCTTCTGAGAAATGTCTATTTAGATCCTTTGCTTTTTTTTTTTTTGCTTTTGAGTTGCTTGTGCTTCTTGTATATTCTGGATATTACTTCTTTCTTGGATGAGTAGTTTGCAAATGTTTTCTCCTATTCTATAGGCTGTCTCTTCACTTTGTTGGTTATTTACTTTGCTGTGTAGAAGCTTTTTAGTCTGATATAATCTCATTTGTCTATTTTTGCTTTTGTTATCTGTGCTTTTGAAGTTTTACCCATAAAATCTTTGCCCAGACCAATGTCCTGAAGCATTTTCCCTAAGTTTTATAGTTTTGAGTCTTACATTTAAGTCTTTAATCTATTTTGAGTTTATTTTTGTAGATGATGAGAGACACGGGTCTCTCATTCTTCTGCTGTGGATATCCAGTTTTCCCAGAACCATTTATTGACAAAGGTGTTTTTTCCCCAGTGTATGTTCTTGGTGCCTTTGTCAAAAATCAGTTGGCTGTAAATATACAGATTTATTTCTGGGTTATCTAGTCTGTTCCATTGTTTTACGTATCTCTTTGTATACCAGTAGCATGCTGTTTTGGTTACTATAGCTTTGTAGTATATTTTGAAGCCAGGTAATGTGATGCCTCCAACTTTGTTCTTTTTGCTCAGGATTACTTTAGCTATTCAGAGTCTTTTGTGATTCCATAGGAATTTTAGGGTTGTTTTTTCCATTTCTATGAAGAATGTAATTGGTATTTTGATAGAGATTGCATTTGAGCCTGTAGATTATTTTGGATAATTAATATGATCATTTTAACCATACTAATTCTTCCAATCAATGAATATGGGATGCCTTTCCATTTTTTTGTGTTCTGTTCAATTTCTTTCTTTTCTATTCTTGAGACAGAGTTTCACTCTGTTACTCAGGCTGGAGTACAATGGCACAATCGTGGCTCACCACAACGTCCAGTTCCCAGGTTTAAGTGATTTTCCTGCCTCAGCCTCCCGAGTAGCTGGGATTACAGGCATGCGCCACCACTCCCACTAATTTTGTATTTTTAGTAGAGACAGAGTTTCTCCATGTTGGTAAGGCTGGTCTTGAACTCCCAACCATAGGTGATCCACCCACCTCGGCCTCCCAAAGTGCTAGGATTACAGGCATGAGCCACTGTGCCTGGCCCTGTTCAATTTCTTTCATCAGCATTTCGTAGTTTCATTGTAGCAATCTTTCACTTTCTTAGTTAAATTTATTCCTGGCTAATTTTTTGGTAGGTATTATAAATGGGATTTTTCTCTCAGCTAGTTGGATGAATAGCTATTTTAATGGGTATGAGGTGTAAACATTAACTTTTGAGTTGAATTTGGAAATAAGTTATGAAGTTAATTTAAGAAATATTTTTTAGCCCTTGTCATATACAGAGCATTGTTACTCTGAGAGAATAACAAGGATGAATAATATATATTGAGTCTCTAGGTGATTTACAATGTATTTTTCTCCTCCAAATATATTTGTGAACAAATAAATAATTTTACAATTTTCATTAAATAGATGGAAAATTAATCCAGAGACCTTATACCAAATTTGTACATAAAATGTTTATTAAACTTATTTCCCATGTCAAATTCTAATTATATAGTTCTCCTTTGGAAAATTAACAATAGCTACTTTTTCGAACTGAAATTCATTTTATAGTTTAGATAGGGCCTGATAGAATTATCTTAACATTTATTCCTCCTTCGCTTCTTCAAAATGTAGCTTGGTAAATTTCTTTCTAAACTGAACAATCTGGAAAACAGTTTATACTTAACTGTTGTTGATTTTAATTTTTTGTTTGCTTTTAGACTTTTTCAGTATCATTTTTGGACAGAGTAAGGGGAAAAATCATTATATTTGGCAAGGTCTCTAATTAATTAATTTTTTTTAAATAGGTTAGAATTGTTGAAAGAATCCTGATACATTCCTACAATGGCTACAGCTCAGCTTTCTCACTCGATCACAATACGCAAGGCATATAAGGTATTTGTTAAGAATTAAAAGAAAATCAATAACCATATAATGAGTTAGTTTAAAATTATGATTTTTATCTTTGTGTGTATGTGTTTTTAAGCAGCAGTTTATCAGTTAATTGGCACATAATACTCTGGGAGAGTAAGTGTACCTTTTAATTGCCTAATAGACTGAGGACCAGAAAATTAAAATAAATTTCTACAAAGTTACTTACTGGGTGCTTGTTTCATGTTTATGCAATATATTTAGATCTTCTAGAGCAAAATAAATCATAAACAAGAAGATGTTTAAAGAGAATTGTTCTTTGTTAGACATTCGCTTCCTAAATTGTCAGGAAACTTGTGTTGTACACCATGGTGTAACTGTAAGAACAGAAGGGGAGAGCACTGAGAGAAACTTCGATGCTGGGAGTCTAGGGGAGTATTCCAGGGCCAGGCATATAGTAAAATTTGTCTTATGACATTCATTAATGCATCATTTGTTTATTCATTGAAACTCAATATTATATAATATAATAATTCATAATACTGTGTTCACTGTATTCACTGACAAAATACAAAAGTATGATCTTCATTTTCCAGAAGTTTATAATCTGGTTAGGAGTTAAGTCAATATACAAAGTGATATATGATTTATATATATGTGAAAAGTAAGATAATGTAAATTATAGGAATTTAGAGATTTCATGTGGTCTGGAATGCTTTGTATATTCCTCATAAAAGAGGTAAGACTGAAGGTGAACAGACCTTGAATGATGAAGATAATTTACAGAGAGGGGAGAGAATTCCCTGAGGAAAACCTAGCATATTCCTTGGCTCAAAATAAGAAATAAGCAGCTGGGAGTGGTGGCTCACGCCTGTAATCCCAGCACTTTGGGAGGCCGAGGCGGGTGGATCACCTGAGATTGGGAGTTTGAGACCAGCCTGACTAAAATGGAGAAACCCAGTCTCTACTAAAAATACAAAAAAATTAGCCGGGCATAGTGGTGCATACCTATAATCCTAGCTACTTGGAAGTCTGAGGCAGGAGAATCACTTGAACCTGGGAGGTGGAGGTTTCAGTGAGCTGAGATCTTGTTGCTGCATTCCAGCCTGGGCAACAGAGCAAGACTCTGTCTCAAAAACAAACAAACAAACAAACAAAAACCAGTAGGTATAACTACTACCCATATTTTACAGTTGAAGGAATTGAGGTTCGGGGAGGTTAAGTAATTTATGCATGATTAGGAGCTTGCCAACAATTCTTATAAATAAAGTTTTATTGGATTATAGCCACACCCATCCAGTTATAAAGTGTCTATGGCGTCTTTCATGCTACAATGGCATGAAATTAACTGCAGAGTCTGAAATATTTATCTGCCTTTTACTGAAAAAGCTTACTGACCCCTCTGGAAACCATACAGCTTGTTAGTAGCAAAACAAAGATTTGCATCTGACTGTTTGGCTTCAGAGTCTATGCTTTTAGACACTCCACCATGTTGCCTCCCTCATATCCCTCTATCCTCAAGTCACCCTCTGAAGTGATTAGTATTAATAACTTCACACACTTATTTCTACTCATTTTTCCTTTCTCATACATATATACACAATCATCTATACACACACAGAACTGATTCTGGTTTTTCCTGATAGTCATGTTCTATAAAGTTGTTATGAGGAGTGAATTAGCAAGTATTGAACTGCTGCTCTTAGGGAAATATAGGATTAGGTTCCTATGATCTTCTGGTCGTGGTATTTTTGTCAGCCAATCATATAACTTGTTTTATGTCTGTTTTTGTTTAGGGACATTTAATATATATTGTTGATTCATTAACATTAAACTTATAGCAAACAGCACTATAACTCATGCTTGAATGATAATTATTTAACGTATATGCTGGGCATGTGGTTCATGCCTCTAATTCCAGTACTTTGAGAGGCCAATGTGGGAGGATCCCATGAAACCAGGAGTTTGAGACCAGCCTGGGCAACATAGTGACACCTGGTCGCTACAAAATAATTTTTAAAGTAATCAGATGTGGTGGTGTGTGCCTGTAGTCCTGACTACTTGGGAGGCTGAGGGAGGAAGATCGATTGAGCCCAGGAGTTTGAGGCTGCACTGAGCTATGATACTGCCATTGTACTCCAGCCTGGGTCAGAGTGAGACCATGTCTCTAAAAAAATTTAAAAAATTATCTATCACATGTATTCTCCCTGTAAGCTATATCACAATGTTTTTGAATTTAGGAACCCTAATCAGCACTTTAGCACTATACTTAGGAGCCATTTTAAACAGCAAAATCACACACAAAAAAGAAAAATACAAAAACAAGAGTACTAAATAGACCAAGAAAAAGACACATGTATAGTATGAGAGCTGAAACAAGAAGGCAGAGCATGGCCTTGTTTGACATCAGCTGGGAATGTGTGCTTCAGATAACTCAAATTTGTTGTTTCTCTGCTCACATCCATGCATAATCACAAAAACGAAAGAGTTCTAATTTGAGGGTTTACAAATTTTAGTGAGTAGACAAATTCACAAATATGGAAACCACTAATAATGGGTTGATCATACATAGCAATATAGGGATTTGTTTATTCACTTTACAAAATAAAATCATTCTATAAGCATTACTCAGAAATTTGCTTTTTCCTTTCAACATTGAATCATATTTACTAAACTTAGTAGATCTAAGACTCCTTTATTCCCTCTTTTTCTATGTGCACATACACTACCACACATATTTTTAAATTAATGGGAGTTATATTCTACATGGTTAATCTTTTGATCTCTTTGCATTCTCATTACGTTACAAACACTGGCAACCAGTAAATCCTTGTTGTTTAGTTTAGCAAACATTTATTTACTGAGAAGTATGTGCCAAACACTGAACTAGGTAGTGGGTTCACAAAAATGTATAAGACATTGTAACCACCCTGTGGGCTCTCTGCCTGTTGCCTAGACAGAGCCCCAAGAATTTGAGGAGACTGATTTGAGTAATAATAAAATTCTTGTCTCTTGCACGTTCAGTTCTTTGTGAATTACTCTTTCTCTATTGCAATTCCTCTGTCTTGATAAATTAACTGTGTATAGGCAGCGGGTAAGGAGACCCTGTTGGGTATTTACAAATTTGGGGGCTTGTCCAGGATTACCCTGGACAAGCTACCTGCTTGCGGTTTGGTAGCCCCTCTCTGGTGATGGATCCAAAGGCTAGACCAAGGGGCTGCCCAGTTCTCTTGGACTGTGGGCTGACTCTGGCACTGTCTCTACCAGTGGGGCACTGCTAACCCATGGTGCATGGATTTAATTGCAATAGAGAAATAGTTGCTGGAAAGACATTTTTAAAGTGGTCTGGTGGGTATTGTCGGTGATGCCAATACCTCCGTCCTTCTCCCTATTGGTTCAGCTCCTTTAGGGTCTTGGTTTAGCTCCTTTGGGGGTATTGTTTGGCTCTCCCTAAATGGTAGAGTCTTGGTTCAGTAAATTTCTCTTCAACTGGGAAGATTTCAGGGAGATTTCTCAGACAGAGAACAGGATGTTAGTTTGAAAGGAATGCTGTTGAAATTCTTGGTTAGGGATCTTAGTTTGGAAGGCCTTCTGTTGCTTACAGAAGTCACTTATGTCTAACTCTGAGAACCCTCCTTAAGTCTGGTCACATTTCATGAACCTTGAAGAAATTGTTAGTGGAAGCTCAACATGTCTTACTCACAGTGACCATCTGCTCTTTCATCTTGTCCAGATCCCTGAATTCCTGGTTGCAGGTTATCCCTCCCCACCTTGAGTGGATCAAAGACAACAGAAACCAATGGGAAAAAGTCTGTGCCTTGCCAGGTCAATACTGGGTGCTGAGTGAGGTGACCGGTGTCTGTTTTATTTGTAGTTGGCTCGACTGGGATAGAAAATGTTAATTCTGTGCCCGCGTGCAGCCCGTTGGAGGCATCTGGCAAAATTGAGAGGCTTTTGTCTATGGTTCCATAAAACAGAAAAGGATGATTTTCTTTTGTAACACAGCTTGGCCCCCACAGCTATGGTGCAGCAAGCAGGGTCATCAAAAGCCATTCTATTCTTTTGGAAGCTACAGATAAAGAGAACCTGGAAACCTGGTATGCTAGCAAAAAGGATAAGAATTTCTTACCAGCCAGGCTTTTGGTTTCTCCCTGTGTCTGTCTCTTTCTCTGTCTCGCTCTCTCTCTGTGTGTGTGTGTATGTGTGTGTGTGTGTGTGTGTGTGTGTGTGTGTGTGTGTGTGTGAATGGTAAATGTCACTGTTTGTCTCCTCTGCAAGGGTTTGATTAACTTAAAAAAAAAAAAAAAGGATTTGTGAGACTAGTCTTAGCCATAATGAATCTGGTGTACTTTGTGCTATGAATTTATCTTTCTGTGTCACTCTATAATAGAAAAAGGGGTATCATAGGATAGAACATAGGCTTAGGACCCCTAAAAGCCCACTGTTCAAGCCAGTTTGGCAGACTAGTCCATTACAAACATTGCTTTGAGTCGCTGAAACCAATACCGGATGAAGTTTCCCTTTCATTTTATGACCTGAAAAGTTTGATTTTGGGAACATGTTGGGGTCCCCTCTCTTGGTCTCTGACATCCAGAGGGCATGAATTTTCAAGAGGTAAGTCTGAAAGGACACATAATAGTGTTGTGCCTAGGCTTAAGAATTTTCTTGAGCAGTTAAGTCCTTTGCAAGCTCGAAAATGACTGCCTTAGCCTCCTTCTAGGAAGAGCGATGGTAGCTACCCTGTGTATTAACTCAGAAGCTAAAGCTCTGCTCTTTTAGTGGTGTCACAGGTTTAATTCCAGGCCTAGGGAATGAGTCCTTTTTTTTTGTTATTTGTGTAACTCTGCCGTTTATTGATTCTTTTTCTCTCATGGACAGCTTCTGATTTTCTGTCTTAAGTTTTCCTTTCTCTGAGCTACCTTTGGAGATTCTAGATTTTGTAAAACCTGCTTATCACGTGTTTGAAAATACCTCATACATTCATGGTTAAGTAATAACCTTAGTTAAGGCTTACTTGTTTCACCTGGGGGATTACCTTTGGTGAAGTTCAAAAGTCAGAAATAGCTGTCTGTCTTGGCTAGGGTCTAGTAATGAGATCGTGTCTTCTACTTATTATCCCCTATCCCCACCAAGAGAAACCACCATCTTGACATTTAACAGCATAGATTAGTTTCACCTGCTTTTTTACTTTATATAAATGAAATCATACACTAATACTCATTTGTATCTGGTTTCTTTTGCTCAGCCTTGTGTGTGAGAGTCATCTACATTACTTAGTATAGTTATAGATCATTCATTCTCATTGTTATATGGTATTCCATTGGGGGCATATACCACAGTTTTATTCATTCTACTGTTGATGAGCATTTGGGTGGTTTCCAGCTTGGAGCTATTACAAATAATGCTTTTCTGAATACTCTAATACATGTTCTTTAGTGAACATATAAGCATATGTGTTAGATGTATACCTATGAGTAAAATATAGGTCATAGGATATGTATATATTTAGCTTTATTAGATACTGCCAAGCAATTTTCCAAAGAGGTTTAGGAGTTTTTATTATTCTACGTTCTTTTTAAAACTTTCAGTGACAGAGTCTTACTCTGCCACCCCTGCTGGAGTGGCACAATCTTGGCTCACTGTGATCTCTACCTCCCAGGTTCAAGTGTTTGTCCTGCCTCAGCCTCCTGAGTAGCGGGATTATAGGCATCCTCCACCATACCTGGCTAATTTTTGTGTTTTTAGTAGAGATGGGAGCTTTACCATATTGGCCAGGCTGTTCTTGAACTCCTAACCTTAAGTGATCTGCCGGCCTCAGCCTCCCAAAGTGCTGGGATTACAGGTGTGAGCCACCATGCCCAGCTTCCTTGTGATTTTAATGCTCACTTCCCTGTAAAGTTTAAACACTTGTTCATCTGTTTTTTGGTCATTTGGATAGGCTCTTCTATAAAGTGTCTATTTTCACATAAATAGACACCTTTCTATTTGATTGTCTTTCTTAAAGAATTTTAGTTTTTTATACATTCTGGATATGAATCTTTTATAAGACCTATGTATTGAGAATAGTTTCTCTCACCTTTGAGTTGCCTCTTTGCTCTTAATAGTATATTAATGAACAGAAGTTCTAAAGTTTACTATAATCTAATTTGTTAATATTTAGAAAATACTTTAAAATTATGATGTATTAACACAACACCAGCTGGAATTCATGAGACATATTTTCTGCTTAGCTTAAAGAAGACAGCAAAAAGCAGTTTCATGGAGTAATAATGACAAACAGATAAAATTTTTATTTTTATGTTAATACATAAACACAATAAACATTGTGTATACAATAAACATAGTACGTCAAACATATGTCAAAATGATAATTTGAGATACTGGCACGACCTATCCATCAGCAAATATTCTATATGCAAGATGACTCTTGGTAGACACTCTTTACATACTGAAGCAAAAGTCACAAATTCGTGTATCAGTCACTCTCTTATCACACTCCTTTTATGGCACACTATTTCTTAAGGAAGACTAATCATTTAAGAACAATGATCTAAGTTTGTTTACTATGTTGTATATATACACACACATAAAATTTAGTGAGGAACTATTGCTAGTATTGATACTTCTAACAGAACATTTTGTGACATCTTACAAAAGCTTAGTATTCCTCAGAGCTCTGGCTTAAGCAAAACACAAAAGTATGGAAAAACATGGCAGTAGAATAGTAGATGAATAGCCACAGTTCCACGTGGCTGGAGAATAGGGTGCATGGGAGAGAATAAGGGAGTGTGGGCAGAGAGGAAGGAGTGTGAGATGAGGCAGGAGAGCTAGACAAGAATAAGATTTTGACAGTTCTCAAATCCCACTCTAAGGTACTTGAACTCTATTCTAAATGAACACTGGGAGTATCATGAAAAGATTTGCGTCCTTGAAAATTAATTCTGATGGCAATATGGAAGACAGATTGAATAAAATAATTATTAGCAAAGAGATCAGGTACTACTACCATAATCAAGGGGAGAATTGAGTTTGTCCTTAGTCAAGCCAGTGGCAGTGAGAAGGGAAAGGAGAAAATAGATTTGAGAACTCTTTTAGAGAGAATTAATAGAATTTAGTGGGGTATGAAGGAGAGAGAAGACAAAGATGAAGCTGCTTTTAGCTTGGATGAGTGGAATAATGCTGATTCACTAGCCTGAGAATGAGACTTGGGATCAGGTTTTAGCCAGGGGTGGTGGAGATAAACTGAGTTTAAGGGATCTACAAGGTGGTTTAGCCACAGATGTTTAAGAAATAAAAGTATAGAACTGGGACTCAGAACAGAAATAGGGATTTGAAATCCTTTCTGTATAGGCTGTAGCTGAAGCTATGAAACTAGATGAGATTATTCAAGAAGACAGTTCTAAAAAGAGAAAAAGCCTGAAGACAGAGTCCTGGGGGAGAAGGGGAGAACCAATATTTAAAGGACAGAACAATTAGAAAAAATAAAAGAGACTTAGATAGATATGAAGGGATAGGTAGAAAGCCAAAATAGTGTTATGGTACCTTGGAGAAGAAGACAGTATGTGCGTAATAGTGACAGATAATACAAAGAAGTTATATATTATGAGAATGAGAAGAGGTCAACGATAGGATTGTATTTGGTGACTTTGGAGAGAATAGCATAGAAAAGTGAGAGGTAAAATCCAGATTGCAGTGGGGGGTCCAAGGAGCATATGAGAAGGAAGGAGATTATATAATCATAGTAAAACTCCAGTTTTGCCTCTTATTCATGGATCATTGTGAAATAAATTGTTTTAGTCTTGAATTACTTGGGTAATTGTTTCTGCCTTTTTGCTCTGCCTTGCCTATGAAGATGTAATTTAATATAATATTCAAAGCTCTGTTTCCTTTTGATTACTTTTAAAGATATCAAATTTGAAGTCTTGAGAAATCTTTTCATTATATCTGTGGTAATGATGTGCTGGACTGAATATATTAAAGAATACTAATATTTTTTCGCCTTCGTTGTTTTTCCAGGAAACAGTTTTCCCATCCCAAATCACTAATGGGCATGAGTCATTGAAAATCGTGAAGAAACTTTTTGCTATTTCCATCTCATGTATAGCATACCTAAGGGGCCTGTTTCCAGAGAGCTCTTATGGAGAACGCCATTTGGATGGTAAAGTTAAACTAAATAGTCTCTTTGGCTGTTGTAGCCCCTTTCTCTATTTAGCGGTAATAAACCTTTCACTTCTCACAAAGTGTGCTAATTCCAACTTAAGGGCCTGTTCTTCAAGACAATTTGCTAATCCATTTTCCATTTTAATTTTACTGTGTGTAGTGATTTTACTCATAGGAATTACTAGTTCCTGGCTAGATGCCAGGTGACAGATGAAGGAAAAAAGAAACCTGTTTGGACAAGGCCAGTATAAAAGCAACAGCCAGATCAAAATCTATTTGAACGCTGTAGATTTGCACTATTCTGTGCCTTAATTGAATTTGTTGTTTAAGGTACACTTTGGCATTGAGGAAGTTCAAAGGTGAAACACTTTTCTCCCTGTTATTGTATTTAAAAAAATGCTGGGGGAAAAATGCCAAACTCATTTGTTGATTAACATGGATATTAAGACAATTATTATTCTAATCAGTTCCAGCTTTTTTCTCAATTGCCAGGTCTTCTACTTTCATTCCTTTTGTTTCAGTGCCCTTAAACTTATCTTATTGCCTTATATTACAAGCCATTTCTGGTTCCTTTTCTTCTCTTATTATAAAAACAAGTACCAGCCAGGTGTGATGGCTCATGCCTGTAATCCCAGCACTCTGGGTGGCTGAGGTGGGTGGAACACCTGAGGTCAGGAGTTTGAAACCAACCTGGCCAACATGGTGAAGCCCTGTCTCTACTGAAAATACAAAAATTAGCTGGGCATGGTCGTGGGTGCAATGCCTGGAGGCAGACATTGTAATGAGTCAAGATCATGCCATTGCACTCCTGCCTGGGTGACAAGAGCAAAGCTTCGACAACAAACAAAACAACAAACAAACAAACAAAAAAACCTAAGTACCTAGGACTCAGCAATTTTTCAAAATCTTATTTGTTTAAAAAGCTGGATTGTGTACTGTGAAAATGGTCATACTGCCCAAAGTAATTTATAATTTAATGCTATTCCCATCAAGCTACCATTGATTTTCTTCACAGAATTAGAAAAAACTTCTTTAAATTTCATATGGAACCAAAAAAGAGTCCATATAGCCAAGACAATCCTAAGCAAAAAGAACAAAGCTGGAGGCATCATGCTACCTGACTTCAAACTATACTACAAGCCTACAGTAACCAAAACAGCATGGTACTGGTACTAAAACAGATGCATAGACCAATGGAACAGAACAGAGCCCTCATAAATAACACCACACATTTGCAACCATCTGATCTTTGACACCTGACAAAAACAAGCAATGAGGAAAGGATTCCCTGTTTAACAAATGGCACTGGGAAAACTGGCTAGCCATATGCAGAAAGCTGAAACTGGACCCCTTCCTTACACCTTATACAAAAATTAACTCAAGATGGATTAAAGACTTAAATGTAAGACCTAAACCATAAAAACCCTAGAAGAAAATGTAGGCAATACCATTCAGGACATAGGCATGGGCAAACACTTCATGACTAAAGCACCAAAAGCAATTACAACAAAAGCCAAAATTGACAAATGGGATCTAATCAAACTAAAGAGCTTCTGCACAGCAAAAGAAACTATCATCAGAGTGAACAGGCAACCTACAGAATGGGAGAAAATTGTTGCAATCTATCCATCTGACAAAGGTCTAATATCCAGAATCTACAAGGAACTTAAACAAATTTACAAGAAAAGAACAAACAACCCCATCAAAAAATGGGCAGAGGATATGAACAGACACTTATCAAAAGAAGACATCTATACAGCCAGCAAGCCTGAAGAAAAGCTCATCATCACTGGTCATTAGAGAAATGGAAATAAAAACCACAATGAAATACCATCTCATGCCAGTTAGAATGGCAATCATTAAAAAGTCAGGAAACAACAGATGCTGGAGAGGATGTAGAGAAATAGGAACGCTTTTACACTGTTGGTGGGAATGCAAATTAGTTCAACCATTGTGGAAAATAGTGTGGCAATTCCTCAAGGATATGGAACCATAAATACCATTTGACTCAGCAAATCCATTACTGGGTATATACCCAAAGTATTATAAATCATTCTACTATAAAGACATATGCACACATATGTTTATTGCAGCACTATTTACAACAGCAAAGACAGGGAACCCACCCAAATGCCCATCAGTGATAGACTGGATAAAGAAAATGTGGCACATATACATCACGGAATACTATGCAGCCATAAAAAGAATGAATTCATGTCCTTTGCAGGGACATGGATGAAGCTAGAAACATCATCCTCAGCAAACTAACACAGGAACAGAAAATCAATCACTCATAAGTGGGTGTTGAACGATGAGATCACATGGATACAGGGAGGGGAACATCGCACACTAGGCCCTGTCAGGGAGTTGGGGGCAAGGGGATGGATAGCATTAGGACAAATACCTAATGCATGCAGGGCTTAAAACCTAGATGACAGGTTGATGGGTGCAACAAGCCGCCATGGCACATGTATACCTATGTAACAAACCTGCATGTTCTGCA
>NW_022437035.1:6447161-6450735 GCF_009761245.1 Sapajus apella
AACTTAAAGTATTAAAAAAAAAAAAAAAAAAAAAGCCGGATTGTGAATCTTGTTGACTTGTCACTAAAATGGGAACTGTCATTTGGAAAATAAAGAGTTACAAGTTGCCTTATAAGATGTTATTTTTCAAAATCTAATCTTAAATTTCTTACATTTGTATTTAATGATATACCTTGGCCTCATTTCAGTCTAATTCTCTTGGTTGGGCACAGTGGCTCATGCTTGTAATCCAAAGTGTAATCATAACACTTTGGGAGGCAAGGTGGGCAGACTGCTTGAGCCTAAGAGTCCAGGACTAGCCTGAACAACACAGTGAAACCCTGTCTCTATAAAAAAATACAAAAAATTAGCTGGCCATAGTGGCGGGCGCTTGTAGTTCCAGCTACTCTGGAGGCTGAGGTGGGAGGATCATCTGAGCCTGGTGAGCCATGATTGCACCACAGAATTCCAGCCTGGGTGATACAGTGAGGCTCTGTCTCAAAAAAAAAAAAAAAAAAAATTAAGCAATGTAAGAGCATCAGTAAAATGCATATGTGCTATACATCTTTTGGTCTATGAGATACAAACTTGTAATAGTGAATGTGTTTATATCTAACATATAGTTGCAGTTTTCCCTTTTGTCTGGAACATAGAATTGAGAAAGGCATATTTTTGGTAATAAACACATATTGTGTGCCAGTCACTACCCTAGACAATGGCAGTGATACACTATATCCCTATATTCCCTATAGCTTTATTTTTTGTGACAGTTATCATGGAAGTTATGTTTCCCTTTCAATGTTTGTTCTTAAAGAAATATACATCATAAAAATGCTTAATACTCCTGTGTCACTCTCTGGTAATTTCTGAATGTTATATCGACATGGAATAATTTTCATATCCCTTGATGGAGATACAGGTGACATCAATTTAGGATAGGAAAACAATATGAAAAAGTGAAGTTACTTATGCAAAATCGCACATGAATCAGTGATTGATTTTGGATTGCTTTAAACCAAAACTCTATTTACTTTGAGACAGTGTCTCATTTCATTGTCCAGGCTGGAGTGTGGTGGCATGATCATTACAGGATTACAGCTTCTACCTTCCAGGCTCAAGTGATCCTCCTGCCTCAGCCTCCTGAGTAGTTGGGACTATAGGCATGTGCCACTATGCCCAGCTAATTTTTTTAAATTATTATTTTTATAGAGGTAAGGTTTCACTAGGTTGCCCAGGATGATTTTGACCTTCTGGGCTCAAGCAATCCTCTTGCCTTAGCATCCCAAAGTCTTGGGATTACAGGGGTGAGCCTGGCCAAAACCCAAACTCTTAATATGATATTCCCATTCTTCCTAAGTATAAAAAAGTAGATTTCAGATAAAAACAAATACTTGAGAATAATCCATGTGAAATTTTTTATTCCTTTCTTTTCACTAAGAGGGAGAGAAATAACACAGAAATGACTGAGATCGAGGTGTATATTTTAAGTTGGTCAATGGAGATAGTCTCAACACTACCTCATAATTACTTAGAATTCAATAGAGGCAAAGAAGGGACACAAATTGATTTTGCAGCCAACTCAGTTGTGCTGAGTTGGGAAACTCCTAACTGTAATCAAAATTGAGACTAAGCTACTTATTACCATAGGATTTATTTATAAAGTAGATGTTTAGAGATCAAAAATGTTTTTATAAGCTATAAAACTAAATAAGTTACATAAATAAATAGTTAAAGGAAATATCCTATTTAGCATGGGCAATTTTAGTACCGCAGTCATTTAGTAGATAAAAATAGACTGTGTTTCTGTTTTTGTAGACCTCAGTTTAAAAATCCTCCGAGAAGATAAAAAATGTCCTGGGTCACTGCATATTATCAGATGGTAAGTAATAGAAATTCCACAAAAGTTGAATAATAATATTTTTATTACAGCTGAAATTACCCATAAAACCTTATTTAGTAAGATCATTGTTTTAAATACCATTTTTTTCTTTCTTACTTTCCCTTTCCCTCTTTCTTTTCTTCTTCTTTTTTTTTTTTTGAGATGGTGTTTCGCTCTGTTGCCAGGCTGGAGTGTAGTGGCAGGATCTCACTTCACTGCAACCTCCACCCACTGGACTCAAGCAATTCTCCTGCCTCAACTTCCCTAGTAGCTGGGACTACAGGCATTCACCACCACGCTTGGCTAATTTCTGTATTTTTTAGTAGAGATGGGGTTTCACCATGTTGGCCAAGATGGTCTCGATCTCTTGACCCTTGTGATCTGCCCTTCTCAGCCTCCCAAAGTGTTGGGATTACAGTCATGAGCCACCGCATCTGGCCTACTTTCCTTCTTTCTTTTTAAAAGTAATTTGATAGAAATTTGTAAGAATTATAACTCAATATATTGTTAAGACACTGATTTAGCTTTGTTTTCAAAAGAAAATTGACTTGTATAAAAATTAAAAATGTGATGAAATATTAAATATATACACCTACTAGGTACCCACAGAAATTTTAAAAATTGATAATTTATCATATGCATGAAAGGGTACTAAACATTACGGGATCCAAAAAAATTACTCTCTGTTATTTATAAAGTTCTATCAACATATTAAAAGTTGCTGGGAGTTTTAAAAAATGATTAAATGGGAAAGGTGAGATGGTTATCAACTTATTGTACATCAAAACAAAGAATGTAAATGAATTCTGTACTTGGAAATTTTTTGGCTTTGCATGTGGTCCAATTGACATCAAACATTTATTTCTTGACAGGATTCAAGGTTGTTTTGATGCTTTGGAAAAGAGATACGTAAGAATACTTTTAAATTTACATCGGAATCAAAGACTTGTCTTTTATTCTTTAAAAAAAAATTAGACTTTTATTTCATTGTCATGTTTAACAGTATAACAGTGTCTATGTTTGCATCCATAAACTAATTTCTTGTTATCTTATTTTATTGTCCTGTTGATGTCTCCTTTGCATCAGTTAGAAATAAAACTCCTTTGGGAGGCCAAGATGGGTGAGTTACCTGAGGTCGGGAGTTCAAGACCAGCCTGACCAACATGGTGAAATCCCATCTCTATATAAAAAAAAAAGAAATAAAACTCAGTTTTCTCTTTTATATACTCATATCTTTTTGACTACAGAATTTTGTCTGAAGTCAGGGGAAGAGAACCACAGGATGTGGGACAGTAGAGACAAGAATCTGGCATTTAGCGCATTGAACATATTTAGAATAGTGGCGATTCAATTTGCAGATATGAAAGGAAAAAATGGACTTGAATAATTGGTTTTTATTCTGTCTTAGTTATTTTGGTAACTAAGTTTGGTTCATAAGTATAATCTATTCCCTTACAATAGCTAATATTGTACCTCAAATTTTTTTTTAAATCCAGCTTAAATTTTAAGTGTATCTGATCTTTCATGCTGCCCCAGACAGCTATGAAGGGAGTATAAAATGGAGGCTCTAGTCCTAGTTGAAGAGACAAGATGTATATGAATGAAATCTTTCTTTCTTTCCCCTCCCTTCCTTCCTTCCTTCCTTCCTTCCTTCCTTCCTTCCTTCCTTCCTTCTTTCCTTTCTCTCTCTCTCTCTCTCTCTCTCTCTCTCTCTCT
>NW_022437035.1:6450835-6566192 GCF_009761245.1 Sapajus apella
CTCTCTCTCTCTCTCTCTCTCTCTCTCTCTCCTCTCTTTCTCTCTTTCTTTCTTTCTGTTCAGCTTTTATTATGAGCAGAGGGCAGGGCAAGGCAGGGGGCTCAGTCCTTGGTAGCAACTTTCCTCATGGCAGCCAGGACATTGCTCAGCTCCTCCTGCTTCCTGTTGCTGCAGATGTGTGTTCCCACCTTTTTCTTGAAGGCCCATTTGTCCTTGGAGCTACTCCATGGGATGCTGCCCATACACAGTGAAGCCACACACCTCTCGGATCATATCCCACACAAACTTGGTGTGTTTGGTCAGGCACCTGTGGTGGCATCTGGGCCTGAACTTGCTCACATTCTTGGTCACCTTGTGGCCCTTACTGAGGCCCATGGCTGTAGGGTAGAGCAGAGCCGTGCCTGCTGCTCTCCAGTGGCAGCCAAGGCCTATAAATATTTGAAATTTCTGCCACCGCTTTCCCCCATTTTCTCCATCTATGTCTTCTTTTTACTCCTCAATTCCTGTTTCTTTAAGAAATCTTGAGGTCAGGAAGGCTTACACTGGATTATTTATCACATTCATATATTTCTATTTCCACTGCACATTTGTTACTTATGATTTATTCAACACTGACCAGAGGGACTGAGGGATACAAAGAAAAAACAGAAGTGGAAAGAGCTTATAGACCATGGCAGAAAATAAGTATTCATTTGCAGGGCTGATGATTAGATGTTACATACTGACTCAGCTGTATTTGCTGTTAAAATATTGAAATATTTCTGTATTGAATGGTAAATAGCTGCTTTTCTGAGACCTCATGTGGCTCCCAACAATATCCTCCCCCTCACCTTACCAGTGTCTCTTTGGGATCCAGAACACTCCAAAATCCAGTAACTAAAGGGTTAATATCTTGTCCAAGGGTTGCTTCCAGGAGCCCAGCTCTAGGGCTAAATTGATATCCTTTCTGTTTGGCCAGTATCTATATCATATTGGGCTTTACATGTTTATTTATTTATTACTTTTTTTTGTGACGGAGTCTCACTCTGTCGGCCAGGCTAGAGTGCAGTGGCGTGATCTCGGCTCACTGCAATCTCCACCTCCCAGGTTCAAGTGATGCTCCTACCTCAGCCTCCCAAGTAGCTGGGATTACAGATACGCATCACCACACCTAGCTAATTTTTGTATTTTCAGTAGAGATGGGGTTTAACCACATTGGCCAGGCTGCTCTCGAACTCCCAACCTCAAGTGATATGCCTGCCTTGGCCTCCCAAAGTGCTAGAATTACAGGTGTGAGCCACCGTATCTGGCCTATAATCGATCTTTTAAAATATCAGTTTGATATTTTTATGTTAAAATATCAGAGATATTTTGATCAACACCCCTATAATGCTCATTAGAAAGGGATGCATGCCAAAAGAAAGATACTGATCATGTGCAATGGAAAGTATGGGAAAGGAGGCACTATATGGTGTGAGACACAAGAGATAAATTTTTTCAAAGAAAATAGCTTTTTTTTTTTTTTGAGATGGAGTTTCGCTGTTGTTACCCGGGCTGAGGTGCAATGGCATGGTCTCAGCTCACTGCAACCTCTGCCTCCTGGGTTCACGCAATTCTCCTGCCTCAGCCTCCTGAGTAGCTGGGATGACAAGCACGCGCCACCATGCCCAGCTAATTTTTTGTATTTTTAGTAGAGACGGGGTTTCACCATGTTGACCAGGATGGTCTTGATCTCTTGACCTCGTGATTCACACGCCTCGGCCTCCCAAAATGCTGGGATTACAGGCGTGAGCCACCACGAAGGCCCTGAATATTTGGGCAGATTCAGAGGGGAAGAAGGCCATCACTGGCTTATTGAAGAGTGCTCATTCATTCCTCTTCATCCATTCATTTAGCAACATTTCCTGACTGTCCCTCATTGAGGGACAGTACAATATAGTTAAAAGTTCAAGTTTTGAAGTCAGATGGTCTGAAGTATCCAAGTTCTGTTACTTAATACTTGTGTGACCTTTGGCAAGTAACGTACCTTTTGGTACCTTAGTTTCTTTGCATAGAAGATGGGAATAATAATAGAATCTACCTGTTAAAGTTTTTGAGATTAAATGAGTTAATAATCTAAAGCAGTGGTTCTCAAACTTTAGGTTGCATCAGAATCACCTGGAGGACTTGTTAAAACACAGATTGTCAAGCCTCACCTCAAAATTTCTGATGTGAGAATTTGCATTTCAGATAAATTACATGTGTTGCTCTTGACTGCTGGTCTAGGGACAATAATTTGAGAACCACTGATCTAAAATGTTAAGAAGAATACCTGGCACATAATAAACACTATATATGTGTTAACTATACATTTTTTTATATATTGGCTATTTAATCTGTGCCAGACATTGTGCCTAGGCATTGGATGAGATAAAAATGAGTATATATGATTCCACTCTCAGGGAGGTCGCAGTATAATAGAATATTTTATAATAGAATTTTATTTAAGAATCACTTCTTAAATAAAAAATTATAGTATTACATATACTAAAATAGCAGTATAAGGTACAAAGAGTAGCTAGTTTGATGAATTTATTTTACTAAATGACTACCTATGTGACTGACTCAGTCAAAATAACTTGTTTTGGAGAGATCAGAAGACAAAATTTTAGATAGATGACTTAGACTCTTAAGTAAATAGTATTTATATTGTTTTTCAGTTGTTAATCTTTTATAACTTTCCTCAGGTGTGTACGATATGTTTTAAAAGTAGTTTGGTCTGGGCACAGTAGCTTATGCCTGTAATCCCAGCACTTTGGGAGGCCAAGGGGTTGTGAATCGTGAGTTCAGAAGATCGAGACCACCCTGGCCGACAGGGTAAAACCCTGTCTCTACTAAAAGCACAGAAAAAATTAGCCAGGTGTGATGGCACATGCCTGTAATCCCAGCTACTCAGGAGGTTGAGACAGGAGAATTGCTTGAACCCAGGAGGTGGAGGTTGCAGTGGGCCTAGATCATACCACTGCACTCCAGCCTGGGTTACAGAGCAAGATTGGATCTCAAAAATAAATAAATAAATAAATAAAAAATAGTAGTTTGAGGCTGGGCACAGTGGCTCACACTTGTAATCCCAGCACTTTGGGAGGCCAAGGCAGGGGGTAATCTCTTGAACCCAGGAGTTAGAGACCAGCCTGGGCAACATGGTGACAACCTGTCTCTGCTATAAATACAAAAAAATTTAGCTGGGCACGGTGGCTTGTGCCTGTGGTGTCAGCTACTCAGGAGGCTGAGGCAGGAGAATTGCTTGAACCTGGGAGGTAGAGGTTTCAGTGAGCTGAGACTGTGTCACTGCACTCTAGCCTAGGCAGCAGAGCAAGACTTCATCTCAAATAAATAAATGAAAATAGTTTGAGTAATATCAAATTTGAGTATCTAGAGATCTTAAAAGATGTTCTCCTGTAAAAGCATGATTATCTCTAGTTGTGAAATTTTGGGTGATTTTTATACTTTTTAAATACTTTATATTATGCTTGAATTCTTTAAAATAAGCACATACCAGTATTGTAGATAACTATTGTAAAAAAGAGATTATTTTGTATACAGCTACCTAGCTTGTTTCCTTATTCCCATTCTCTATTCCTCACCATTCCAATCCATTGTCCACACTGCATACTTTCAGAAACCCAAGTCTGATCATGTCATTCTTTTGCCTAAAAATTTTCCATGGCTTTTAAAATAAAGTTCAGAGTCCTTCACATGGTCTGCAAGGCCCGTATGATCCCTGTCTGCCTGGCCAGGGCATCACTGTTGTTCCCATCTTCAGGCCACACAAGGAATCTAGAACATGCCAAGCTTCTTTTTTTTTTACCTTTGTATATATTTTTCCTTTTGCCTGGAAGCTTCTCTCCCCTGCCCCATACACCTTGCTTAGCTAACTCCAATTTATCCTTCAAGTCTCCACTTAAATATTTACTTCCCTAGGGAGGCCTTCCCTGACACCCGCCTCCCCAGCCTAGATGGTCCCTTGATTTTATGTTCTCATAGTACCCCATGCCGCTTCTTCATAGCAATGAACACCATGATAATGATGCAGCTATATTTGCTTTTTTTGTTTAACGTTGTTCTCCCCTTCTAGTCTGAATGTTCCCTGAGATTGGGGCCATGTCTAGTTTTGAATGAATGCCTAAATAAGTGAACTCAATTAATGTGTGAATTTCACTATGTAGTCTTAAAATCAATTATATGCAGTAACCAAAATGGCCACACAGTGGCAGTAAAGTTTTAGTCCTTCAAAATGAAATCATGGTTCTGAAAATTTTCTTTCCTTTTCTCTTTTCTTTTCTTTCTTCCTCTCTTTCTTTTATTTCTCCCTTTCTCTCATTCTTTCTTACATTGTTTCACTGTGTTGCCTAAGCTGGAGTGCATTGGCACAATCACGCCTCACTGTAGCTTCAACCTCCAGGCCTCAAACAATCCTCCTGCCTCAGCCTCCCAAGTAGCTAGGACCGCAAGTGTGCACCACAATGCCTAGCTAATTTTTTTTACTTTTTTGTAGAGATGGCATCTTACCATGTTTCCCAGGCTGGCTTTCAACTTCTGGGTTCAAGTGATACGCCCACCTTGGCCTCCCAAAGTGCTGGGATTATAGGCATGAACTACTGTGCCTGGCCTGAAATTTTCTGATTTGTATTCTAGTTTTTAAAAACAATTATCATTGCCTTGATTATATTTCTATGTGTGTCTATATATTACTCTTTCAAGCAGAGATAATCTGTTCATAGTAGTATGTATGTAGAGAGGACAAGGACTTTATAGACATATAAGATATTTTTACTTTAGTAGACTAGTTTCAAATGGGATGCTTTTTGATGTACTTGTAGCATATTTAATTATTTAGTAATAATGAATTATTTTATATATCTTTTGCCTCCAGAACTAAAATTTAACTTTTTGAGAGTAGGGATAGTTATCTTTTTTGTGTCTCTCTCCTCTCCAGCAGAGCCCTGGGTATGTAACAGGCACTCATTTGAATGAGTGAATAATTAGTACAGTTGGCCCTCCATGTATCAGAGCATTCTATATCCACAGATTCAACCAACTCGAAAATATTTAGAAAAAAACCAGTACAACAATAAAAAATAATGCAAATAAAAAATACAGTGTAACAACTATTTATATAGCATTTACATAGTAATAGGTATTATAAGTAATCTAGAAATGATTTAAAGTACGGTTGAACTGATTACACATTGTATACAGGTATCAAAATATCACATGTACTCCCAAAATATGTACAACTATTATATATAAATTTTAAAATGCTAGTCATTCAGAAATAGAGAGAAAAAAATTATAGGAAAGAATCAGTTTTTAAATATCTAGGAAATTCCCCTTTATAATGTAAAAAAATTGCTATCAAAATTGTTAACATATAATATACTTTTTTTTTTTTTTGAGACGGAGTCTTGCTCTGTCACCCAGGCTGGAGTGCAATGGCGCAATCTCAGCTCACTGCAACCTCCACCTCCTGGGTTCGAGAAATTCTCCTGTCTCAGCTTCCTGAGTAGCTGGGATTATAGGCACACACCACCACTCCCAGCTAATTTTTTGTATTTTAGTAGAGACAGGTTTCACCATGTTGCCCTGGCTGGTCTTGAGTTCCTGAGCTCAGGCACTCTACCCACCTCGGCCTCCCAAAGTGCTAAGATTACAGACGTGAGCCACTGCACCTGGCTTCATATAATAAACTTTTAGCATAAAATTAATTTTGACTCTCCCGAAAAAAAGTATAGTTGACCTTTGAACAACATGGATTTGAACTTCATGGGCCCAGTTACACATGGATTATTTTCAGTAAATAAAATTGGCTTTCTGTATCTGTGGCTTCCACATCTGCAAACAAAGGTAGATAGAAAATACAGGCTGGGGGCAGTGGCTCATGCCTGTAATTCTAGCACTTTGGGAGGCCGAGACGGGAGGATCATTAGAGGTCAGGAGTTCATGACCAGCCTGGCCAACGTGGAAAAACCCCGTCTCTACTGAAAATACAAAAATCAGCCAGGCGTGGTGGCGGGTGCCTGTAATCCCAGCTATTTGGGAGGCTGAGGCAGGAGAATCCCTTGAACCCGGGAGGGCTGAGGCAGGAGAATCCCTTGAACCCGGGAGGCAGAGGTTGCAGCGAGCAGAGATCATGCCACTGCACTACAACCTGGGCGACAGAGTGAGACTCTGTCTCAAAAAAAAAAAAAAAAAAAAGAATGAAAAGACAAAATACAGTATTTGCAGAAGACGCAAAACCCCAGATACGGAGGGCTGCCTTTTCATATACTCCCTGAGGGACTTGAGTACACATGGATTTTAGTATTCAGGGGGAGTCCTGGAACTAATTCCCTCTCTGATACTGAGAGATGACTCTATCCTTTTTTTCTGGCTTTCTGGATATTTTTTTCCTACCCAAATCTTTGGAACCTCTTTGAAATATAATATTTTAATTAGTCTATTAAAAAGAGTGATAATATAGGTGTAAGTATGTAATAACACTAGTTTTTTTCTTTCTCTGGAAGCTACGTATGGCAGTACTGACAGTAAGTACATGTTCGTTTAAAGACCAAGACTTGGTCTCTATTTTGTTGTCTTTTGGCAAGTGAAACATTAAAACATTATTCTCCCTCTTCCTCCCTGATTTTCTTTATCTTTCTTGGAAATTAAAAACATAAGATTTATTGAAAGTCTTAAAAAATTATGAATTGTATATTTCTTTGGTATGATACATGGGAAAATATATAGGCTGTACTATCTGCTTCATTTATTGGCTCTCAGGATTTTATTTTTTTAGTTACTTTACAGACTCCAAATTTTTTTGTTTTTGAAGTTTGGTAGACTCAAAATTCTGTATACCTTTGAGTTTAACATGTTATATGTAGTTTAGACTAGAAAATGAGAAGATACCATTGAGAGTCTTAGATCTATGATTTATTGAACAAATTTTAAACCATAATGGATTATTTAGAATTTATTTGTAGCTCAGTTATGGTAATTATAAATGTCTCATTATTAATTTCATTTTATTCAGTATTCATAGAATATTCTAAGACTCTAAGTTCACAAAATAAGCGTAGCCTATCTCTAGCTTAAAATATGTTTATACTCAACTAATAGAGCACAAATTGAACTCTATATAAAAAATGTACTCTATGAGGAGTAATCCAGTAAATTCCAGAAATTAAATGCTGTTTATTTTCCCTTATACAGCTTTATGCAAATCCCACAGGACCTGAGGTAAGAACACACACAAACATATAGGTGGGTAGTATATGTATATTATATTTTAATATGTTTATCTGAGTTGAGGCTACAGGTTATGTTACTAGACTACCATACGAGCAGAGGAACTCATAGTGGGCTCTTTCAGTATATTTTACTATAAACTTGACCAATCTCTTATTATAAGATTTTTCAAAAACTATCTAAGGGTTGTAGGGGAGAAAGGCATTGAGAAGAACTGAGCCTGTTCCCTAACCTGTTGGCATTAAGAGTCTCTTAATGTATAAATGTATAAAACCATGTTTTTTTCTTAATTTTTTTAAAATTTAATTTTATATGGACTTTTTTTTTTTCCAAGTAATATAAAACCACATTTTCTTATTAAACTGATTATGAATCCTTTCTGTTTATGGCCTTTTGGGAAAATAAATGAGATATAACCTAATTTTAATTTTCTTTTTTGCCAATTCTCGCCTTTTCATGCTTTTATAGATTTTCAGAGCGTTACCTCTTCTCTCTTTAGATTTATTCCCGCTGTTTAGAGAATCCGACTCATCTTCAAGGCCTACTATGTTCAAATCTTATATGTAAGCCTCTTTGGCTATTTGGTCTAAACTAACTCCTTTCTTTAAATTCCATTTCCAGCAGAACCCCCACAATTTAAAACACTCAATTGATTCATATTGATAACTTAATCTCCCCAACCAGATTGTAATTCTTTTTTTTTTTAAGACAGCATCTCAGTCTGTCACACAGGCTGGAGTGCAGTGGTGCAATCTTGGCTCACTGTGACCTCTGCCTGGCAGGTTCTAGCAATTCTCCTGCCTCAGCTTCCTGAGTAGCTGGGATTACCAGTGTGCACCACCATGCCCAGCTAATTTTTATATTTTCCATATTTTTAATTTTTATATTTTTAGTAGAGACAGGATTTCACCTTGTTGGCCAGGCTGGTCTCGAACTCCTGACCTCAAGTGATCTGCCCACTT
This sequence comes from Sapajus apella, assembly GCF_009761245.1. Lineage (NCBI taxonomy): Eukaryota > Metazoa > Chordata > Mammalia > Primates > Cebidae > Sapajus > Sapajus apella. The sequence continues at coordinate 6,459,043 of NW_022437035.1, forward strand.
TGGCCTCCCAAAGTGCTGGGATTACAGGCATGAGCTATCATGCCCAGCCCAGATTGTGAACTCTTGAGGACAAGAGTCTTGTCTTGTTTTCTATCTCCCAGAGTGAATATCATAATCTTGGACACATAATAGTTACTTGGGCCACTTCGAATGTGGCTGTGGCACAGAAATGGAGGGAGGAAACTTCCATTCTCTTCTCACTTTATTCTGTTTGTCTTTCTCCTAGCTTTCTTTTTCTTTGCTTTCAATTTTCCTTCTCTAAGCCTACATATTTAACCTAACTGGTGGCATTCTAGATTAAATTATGTGTTTTGGCTCTTAATATTCTTTCTTTGCAAGATGACATGTAACTTTCTTTACTTTTTCTTTGCTTTCAATTTTCCTTCTCTAAGCCTACACATTTAGCCTAACTGGTGGTATTCTAGACTAAATTATGCATTTTTAGCTCTTAATATTCTTTCTTTGCAAGAATATTAAGCTATTTAAGTGAGGGGTAAGAAAACTGTTGCATACAGTACGTAGCAATTCCTCAATTGCCAAACTAGTTCTATCTTTTATTATCTTTGTCTCTTGTTTCGTTTCAAAATGCTTCCCAGCACACCCTAAGTCTGAAGGGAAGTTTCCCAAAATAAAACCTTCTAATAGTTATTAAACTTGTCATTTTCTTAGTGCAGTATTTATCATGTTTTCTTATGCATGAAAACTTCCTAGTTTGAAACCAGGGTTTTTTGGGGTAGTGAAATGCTAAGCAAATTGAGCTTAATTACAAGAAAATATTACAGAGTGGGAAGAAATGTAGGCATATATAATAATGAAGTTAGGAAACAAAAGCTTGTTATGTGGTAAGTTTTGAGCTATCATTTATGACCTAGGAAAAAATATCGTGAATGTTTACAGAGCGTTCCTCTTACAGGTAGGTAGTGATCCCTAACCTCTATGTGTTCACGTATACTTTTTATTACTAAAAATTTCAGTAGTATGTCCAGTGATACTAAAACACTCAAAAGAACCCAAACAAATCGGTAATAATTACAATGTGACTACTACTGTGGTATAGCCATGTTCATAGGGCCTAAAAAGCATCCACAAGTTACATTATTTTATGGTTGCTATTTAGCATCAAGTCGCTGATACAACTATTTACCTCCCTGATCTCATTCTCTTAATGTACTCACAAAACAACTTTCTAACATAAACATAGTCTTTGGCATTTATCTTATTTTATGCCATGTTTCTTGAGTTGTATGCCTAGAAGTATAACCTTTCTTAAACAAAATTGCAGAAACAATAACAATGTTTATATATGCCTGAAGCAAAAATATACTAGACACGTGGATTAAAATTGTTGTACCATGAAGAGTATGTCATGGTACAACAACTGAGAACCTCTGGCTTAAATCAAACAAGTGTGTTTCCTTGGTTCAGAAGGCCAACAGAGTTTTCAGTATTGCACAAGGCTGGGGTGCTTCCGGGCTTGAAGTTTTGTTCTGGTTGTTCCATCTCATGAAAGAGATGGCCAACAAAGTAACTAAGTAGCTAAGTAAACTAAGTACTAAAGTAGTGAAGAGTGATAGTGTAGCTTTTCTATAGGCACACACTATCAAATGAGTAAGCAAGTATTAGTAAAACATGTAAACCAAAACGTAAATAAGAAAGATTTACATAGCTTAATGAATGTAAGACCATATATAATTATTATATCTGAATATTGTGAAGGCATAAATCTTATGGTTTCATTATCTATACCATTGTGCCTATTTACCATTGGAGGTGGTCAACACTCTTTATTTTTTTTAAGAGACAGGCTCTCCCTTCTTCGCCCAGGCTGGAGTGCAGTGGTGCGATCTTGGCTCATGGCAGCCTTGACTTTCTAGGCCCAAGCGATCCTCCTACTTCAGCCTCCCAAGAAACTGGAACTGCAGTTGTTCACCATGATGCCCAGTTACTTTAAAAAAACTTTTGTAAACATGGAGTTATGTTGCCCAGGCTGGTCTCAAAGGATCCTGCTGCCTCAGCCTCCCAAAATGCTGGGATTACAGGTGTGAGCCACTGCACTTGGCCAACACTCACTTTTAATAGACTGCTTCAGGAACTTAACTATAAGAGGTTCCTGTTTCTAGCCACAATATACTTTTAGATACTTTATTTTAGAAAAAATTCTTATAGGATGAAATCCTAAGTAAGCATGAATTCTACCCTGGCCAAATATTTATTCATTCAGCAAATATTAATTGGGTTCCTTTTATATGCCTAGCACTGTTCAAGGTATAAAAATACAGGAGTGAATGGGATAGGCAAGATCCCTGCTCTCTAGAAGCCTACATTCTTATGAGGTAGAATAAACAATAAATAAGTAAATAAAAATTAGTACAAATAATTTCACATAGACATAGTGCTATGGGGCCGGGCGCGGTGGCTCAAGCCTGTAATCCCAGCACTTTGGGAGGCCGAGGCGGGTGGATCACGAGGTCAAGAGATCGAGACCATCCTGGTCAACACGGTGAAACCCCGTCTCTACTAAAACTACAAAAAATTAGCTGGGCATGGTGGCACGTGCCTGTAATCCCAGCGACTCAGGAGGCTGAGGCAGGAGAATTGCCTGAACCCAGGAGGCGGAGGTTGCGGTGAGCCGAGATCGCGCCATTGCACTCCAGCCTGGGTAACAAGAGCGAAACTCCACCCCAAAAAAAAAAAAAAAAAAAAAGACATAGTGCTATGAAGGAATTTTTTTAACAGGTGGTGTGCTAGAGAGTGCTGAAGTGGAGAATGAAGAAGGAGGGTTTGAATGGCTGTGTTAGATTAGGCAGTTCCTAGGAGGCGTCGCTGAGAGGCTACTGTTTGAGCTAAGATGAATAACCAGGAGGAGTCAGCCCATGCAAGTCTGTGAGAGGCAATGGCTGTGAGGGGCAATGGCATGTGACAGGCCAAATAACACCATAGTTAACATCACAGACACTGGAATCAAATTGCGGTTCTACCACTTACTACCTTCATCAATGAGAATGATAATGTCTGCTTCCGAGTGTTGGCTACACAAGAATGAACTGATGTAAAATATTTAGGGCAATGCCTGAATATTATTCTTATCATTAACTGGAGACAGCATGTTCCAGAGTATAGCTGTGAAAGGCCCTAAGGCAGGAAGGAATATTGGGTGTTTGAGCATAGAAAAGGTGCCATGAGCCTGGAGCTTAGCTGAGTGCAAGGGAAAGTGGCCAGAAATAAGGTCAGAGAGGCAGGCAGGGGACAGATGAGTAGGGCCTTGCAGATCAGGATAACTTTTGGATTTTATTTTAAGGGTGGTAAGAAGCTAATGGGGGATTTTAAGCAAAGGAAATACATGGTCTGATTTGTATTTTCAAAAACTCCTTTTGGCTACAGAACAGAGAACAAGTAGAACAGAGAACAAGTATCAGCTGGACTTGCGATTTGCTTTAGAGATAGACCTGAAAATTCTTGCCAATGGGTTGGAATATGGAAGGAAAAGGAAAGGCTGCATATGTTTCTGTTGCTTTGGCCTATGTGAGTAGATTTAGTATGATTCATAGAAACCACTGATGAGCAGTTTAATGGTTCATCTTTATTAGGCAACACATTAGTCTGAAAAGTGTTATATGAGGTGTTAAGAATAGTGCCTGCTGGGCTGGGCGCGGTGGCTCATGTCTGTGATCCCAGCACTTGGGAGGCCGAGGCGGGCAGATCATGAGGTCAGGAGATCGAGACCATCCTGGCTAACACGGTGAAACCCTGTCTCTACTAAAAACACAAAAAATTAGCCAGGCGTGGTGGCACGTGCCTGTAATCTCAACTACTTGGGAGGTTGAGGCAGGAGAATCGCTTGAACCAGGGAGGCGGAGGTTGCAGTGAGCCAAGATTGCTCCATTGACCCAGCCTGGGTGACAGAGCAAGACTCCGTCTCAAAAAAACAAAAAACAAAAAAAGGAATAGTGCCTGCTGTAAATATACCTTCCTAGATAAGCCAGAGTTAGACTAAAGTTAATTAAGGATTAGCATCTTCTATAAAACAGTTATTAATATAATTCTTTTATTAGTTGCTTCAGGGATCAGATAATAAAGCATAAATAAAATTATCAATTACTAAAACGACCTCCTCTTGATACAGTTTTAAAAAAGCAAAGATCACTCAGAGCATTAAAAAGCTAGAGTTGATTGAGAAACATGGGCAGGCAGGAAGAATGGGCATTGTTTGCTTGGCAGAGCAATTACACCCAGCATTGGCTAAGAAAGGACTGTTCATCTAGCCTATCTGGAGTAAACCTGTTGCTATAGACACCTCTAATCTCATCTGTCTGTCCTACTGTATTTACAAAACAGTTTTCTGAACTTGATTTGATTTCTCAAGTAGACTGTCTTATTAGGAAAATGCTTTTATCTTTTAAAATTAACTCCATTACACATCAATCTCCTTAGAGTTTAATCACCATAAGCCAGTTTTCCCAGGAGCTGATCACCTGTAATTAAGTTTCATGTTAAGGTTTAAGATCAGCAAAACTGGGAGACTTAAAGTAACAGAAACACTGAGACTTTTTCTGATCAGTCTAACATCCTCATTCTCCCATTGTCAAGGATCAAATACTGAACCGGATGAATAAAGGACTTTTTTTGGGGCACGGAGGGACAGTCTCTCTGGTAGCCTGGGCTGAAGTGCAGTGATATAATCTCGGCTCACTGCAACCTCCACTTCCTGGGCTCAACTGATTCTCATGCCTCAGCCTCCTGAGTAGCTGGGATTATAGGCGTGCACCACCACAGCCGGCTAATTTTTGTATTTTTAGTAGAGACAGGGTTTTGCCATGTTGGTTGGCCAGGCTGGTCTTGAACTCCTGATCTCGGGTGATCTGCCTACCTTGGTCTCCCAAAGTGCTGGGATTACAGGCGTGAGCCATTGTGCTTGGTCAGCCATTCATTTTATTTTAAATAGAATATATCTCTTATGAGGAAATGTGTCCCTCTTTATTTCTAGTTTTCTTAACAATGAAGAGAGCACAGAGCAGTAGTATCTAGTTTTTAGTGCAGGACTGAAAAAACAAGACTAAGACTTTATGTCAGAGATCAGCGCTCCTTTTCTAATTTTTTCTAATTTTCCTGTTGCCACTGTAGTCTTCCCTGAATTACTGCAGTAGCCTCTTTATTGCTCTCATGGTTTTTATTTCTTGTGCTCTGCACTTTTGAAGGAGCCAGGGTGATGTTTAAAAAATGCACATCACTCACCTGCTTAAAACCCTTCTGTAGACTTCTGGCTTACTTAGAATGAAATCCAAACCCCTTACCATGGCCAACAAGGTCCCATAGTCTTTTATAACCTTGTTTCCTGCATTCTCTCCCTTGCTCACTGGTTTCCAGCCACTGCGCCTCCTCTCTGATCCTAGAAGAGGCATCCCTTTTCACTTGAGAGGCTTTGTTTTGCTGTTCCCTCTGCCTGAAGCACCCACCCCTAAGATCTGCACATAACTGACCCCTGAGGCTCAACTCAAACCTCACCTCTTCAGCAAGTTCTTCCTTGGCCTTTGCAAACCAAAGCAGCAATTTTCTCCTTCATATACCTCTCAATCACAGCATCTGCTTCTTGTTCACAGCACTTACACTATCGGAATTAGCTTATTTCATTTGTTTATTTATTTATTAACTGTTTCCCATACTGGATTGTCTGTATATTCCAGAAAAACAGGGACCTTTTCTGTCTCATTCACCACTGTGACTCCAGTGCCTGGCACAAAGTAGACATTCAGTATAATATTTGTTACATGAATGAATGATTTCTCAAGTGGTTCTACTGTTCATTTACCTAATTGGGTTAGATACTTTACTCTGTGATTTCATTTTTCCAGCTTTAAAATGGTAATAATAGTATCTTTCATCTAATTTATTTTTAGCATGGAGGAGAAAAACTAGGTTGTCTTTATATTTGGAAATGTTACTCTTGAATAATGTGATGCTGTGAAACAGATATATAGGAAGTTTAGTTGGTACACAGTGAAAATGTTCCTTATTATCAGGTAAGATTCTGGATTTCTTTTCTCAATTGTTTCTAAATTTTTTCTTTATTTCCTTTGGTTTTTGTAGAAAGTGACTGAGATGTACCAGTTCAAATTCAAATACATGAAAGAAGGAGCCACTATGGATTTTGACAGGTAGAATCTAACTGATTAATGAACATGAGAAATATATAGGATTGAGGTAAACGTAAGCTTCTTGAGGACAGAGAAAGGCCTTACACTTATTTTCAAATTCCCCCACGAACCGTACAGAAAACCACTATTATAAAAATGGGCTGCAACAATTGTTTACATTCCTGAAATCTATGGATTAAGCTGGTGGGAATAGAGAAAATGGCAGGCAGCACAATGGTAGAAATTATATTAATAAGCTGCCTATATTCTGTTGATTGAAGTACTCCATAAGGCTCTCTCTACCCATTAATCCAAAGTTTCTCAACTGCTATGCCAAGATACTGATCCTCTCCATGCTCAATATAGACAGACTGTACCTGGAGTAGATAATACCTCTGGACTACTTGCCTATATGCACAACCTAGTATGTTATATAAATATTATTTTCTATCTGTCCTTGTATGAAAAGATTAGAAAGCACTGCAGTTTCCTATTACATTGAAAATTCTAAGTTTTAGGTATACTAATGGGTTAAATAGGAAACACAAGGACATTTGCTTCAGAAGGTCCCCAGTGCAGATGGAGATGTTTCATTGAAGAGCAACATTTATTTTTCTCCCAGTAGCTTTTGGATTCAGACCTGCCAGGAGGGATGGAGAGCTAAGTATTGCTGATGAGATGGCATATTAATGGAAGGTACAGATGATGGTGAAAAGCTCTGGATAATAGAGGAATCCAAGTAAAGGGGATGGATGCCCCTGAAAGGAATGATGAGAGACATGACCTAATTTTCAATTTTCCCTACTATTAGCTCTGGCTCATCATTTATCATGAGCTTGAGGACTTTTCTACAAGATTCACTCCCTTAATTATCCTTCCATTTGTAAAACCTACAGACAGCACTAGGGTGTGAAGAGAAAATCAGTTCCAAAAATGAGAATTAAAATATTACCTTTTATTAGCTAACATTGTATAATACTTTACAGCTTAGACAGCAGCACTTTTCATACATACTTTTTCACATAAAAAGTTACCTTTTATTCTCCAAAACTCAAATATATACTGATGGCCAGAATAAACTCTTTTGTTCTGAAGGCACATATGCCAGGAGGTAAGCAGTGAAATAAAAATGGCCAGATCTTTCACATAATAAGGAGGAGAGAAAGTAATACATATTATTGATTTCCTAGAGAAGAAAGATAGGCATTTGTTTAAATGGGAGTTCTGAATATGATTTTACTGATGTATCCTGTAGGATCCCATGAGCTACATGCCTATAGCCCTTCACTCTGGTTATCTACATTTGAATTGGTTAAATCTTGATTGGTAAAATTTTAAGTCGTTCAAAATTGGAACAGGAGCTAATGTATTCACTTAATAAATGTTTGCTTCATGAATTCACACTGCCTCCAAAGATCAGTTAGGGAAAAATCCAACGGTTTAATTACTTAGGTTTATTTTTCAGATTAAGAGCTAAGTTTGTCAATGGCGCTGTATAAATATATTGTAGTCATGGTCCTTCCTGGAAACTACTCAAATGTGAGACTAACTGGGGAAGAAAACTTAGGAGATAAATAAACAAAGTTTAGAATTGGAAGGCAATTTAGTCCAAATTGTTCATTTATTCATTAATTCAACAAATATTGATTGAATAGCTTGGCACCAAACTCTGTACTGTGGAGATGAAAGATATAAGCCACTCACAGTCTAGAAGACAACCAGTTATCCTGAGGATAAGATGAGGGTATTGTCAGAGAAGACTTCCTCGAAGAGGTGGCATATGAGCTAGGTATTAAAGGATTGATTTAGGACAATCAGGAAGAGAAGTGGAAAAGCACAGTACCAGCAAAGTGAACAGCATATGCAAATATCGTGAGTGAGAGGAAACTGGGTAGTAGCTGCAAATGAGGATGGAGGTGACGATATGACGGGTTGTGAAAGGAATTGTATACCACACTGAGTTTGATTGAAAGGTGATGGATATAATAGAAGAATTTTAAGTAAGAAGTACATGAGCAGATTTTCCTATTAGTAATGTTACTTCAGCAGTGATATGGAGAATATTTTGCAGTGTGGACAAGAAGGAAAACAGGAAAAATAGCTACTGTAGTAATCAACGCAAGATTGAGGAAGGGATACTTTTGAGAGATAATCAGATGGTAGAAAGGCCCAGAGCTGGTGATGGATTTTATGATTGAGAGTTGTAGAAATGTCTTTACACTTATCTCACAAATGAGCTAACTGACCTAGAGTGTGTCTAAATGACTTGACCAAGGTCATTCAGCTAGTTAGCAGCAGAGCTGATATTAGATGCCAGGTCACCTAATTCCAAATTCATTGTTCTTACTATTGTGGTATATGATTTTTTGCTAATCAATTTTTTTAAAAGATCATATTTTAAATGTTTTTAGGGAATTTGCTACGTAAGGAATTCTTTGTATATACATTGCAAAAAGTACCATCCCTCCCCTAATTTACATTCTAAAAAAGTCTCAAAATGTGTTAATGTTTAATTTATATTTAATCACAGTCAAAATTTTGTTCCTTTTGGCATAGATTGTCAATATTGTATATGATTGAAAAGTATGCTTTTTTCCTACGTAGTTGTAGCAGCAGTACAAGTTTTGAAAGTGGAACAAACAATGAAGATATTAAGAAAGCCAGTGTTCTACTGATTCGTAAATTGTATATACTGATGCAGGACCTTGAACCACTTCCTAATAATGCTGTACTTACTATGAAACTGCACTACTATAATGCAGGTAGGTAGAAAACTTTAGGCTAATTCCTTCTTATTGCTGAAGTAATTGCTGAACTAATATTTTATATAAGTAGAAGGATTTTGCAAGCATCTGAAAGAGATGTCTGTTGCTACACATGAAAGATTAATCTAACTTGTTCTGTTGAAACTCAGTTTTCATGGCTTTTTGCTCTTTTCATTTTGCAGTGACCCCACATGATTACCAACCCCCCGGTTTTAAAGAAGGGACGGATTCACAGTTCCTGCTGTTTGACAGGGAGCCTATCAACCTGCAAGTGGGATTCGTCTCCACTGGCTTTCATAGCATGAAAGTAAAAGTCATAACAGAGGCTACCAAAGTGACAGATTTGGAGAACAATCTGTTTCCGGAGAACAGCACTGCTGAGATCGCCCATCAGGGTCTAGACTGTGATGAGGAAGAAGAATGCAATGACCATGTAAGGCAAAGCTTTAGTGATTTTTTATTGTGTCAAACACAATTGATATCTTTCAGTTTCTACCCAGGGCATGTCTACACATGGAGTATGTCAGCTATAAAAACTGAAACAAGTCTGGGCACAATGGCTCACACCTGTAATCCCAGCACTTTGGGAGGCTGAGGCAGGTGGATCATGAGGTCAGGAGATCAAGACCGTCGTGGCCAACATGGTGAAGCCCCCTCTCTACTAAAATACAAAAAAAAAAAAAAAATTAACTGGGCATGGTGGGACGCACTTGCAGTCCTAGCTACTTGGGAGGCTGAGGCAGGGGAATCACTCGAACGGCAGAGGTTGCAGTGAGCCGAGATCACGCCACTGCACTACAGCCTGGCAACAGAGCAAGACTTCATCCCCTCCCCCCACAAAAAAGAAAAGAAACAAGACTAGCCTCTAATGTCAAATAGTTTTTAATCTAAAACAGTTTAATCTTCTAAAAGGAAATATACTTTATTAGAAGAAATTGTAACTAGAAGAAAAAAGATTTTCTATTTATTTTATTAAAGATATCATAAATTTAGAAAATTTGAGGTTTTCTTTTCTACACTTATAAATGACATTTTTAGGATTGAAAAATATTCTTGGTATTTATTCATGCTCATTGGAAGTATAAATCAGTTCTTAATATTGGGATAATTGGATGGGAGAAGTTGGGGAAGATAAATTTTATGGATAAACCCAAGTCAGAGTGAAAACAAATAATAATCAACTTCTGGTTATGTAAAGGGAGACGAGCTTTGGGGCTAAATCACTGCGGATAGTCAGTGGGATTGGAGCCAGTGGAGCCAAACTGCCAGGTCTCTGAGCTCTTTATCTTCCCTTTTGTACCAATAAAGACTTGGAGTTAGATTCTTTCTAGGGTCCCATTAGGCCCTATGTAACTCCATGCCCTTAACTGGCTGTTGTCTAGATAATAATGTCAACTGTATGCCAACATTGTGTTAAAAGAGTTCTGAGTCAGATGGAAAAAATTTCAGTAGGAAGGGATGCTATAAGATCTTTTCAGGAGGTATTTTAAGATTAGAATGATAACTTGTTTGCTTAAGATAATTCGAGTCTTACTCAAAGATAGATGACTGTACTAGGTAACTTCTGAAAGTTCCTTCTAGTTCTTTAATTCTGTATTATGTTTAATACATTGAAAAGAGGTTCTAGTTGTTCTAGTTTTAATTCAATTAATATAAATAATGTAACCAAACAAGCAACAGGTTGTTTTTCATTTTTAGTGCTTTCTCGATGTTAGACATAAAAATGTCTTTGGATTTTGGTGCAATTTTCCTCTTCCAATTTTCCTCAAGGAAGATATAGCTAACATAGAAAGGGTGAAAAATGAAGGCTACGAAAAGAATGTTTCAGCAATTTTTTGTTGTTGTTTTTGAGACAGGGTCTCGTTCTGTTGCCCAGGCTGAAGTACAGTGGCACAACCATGGCTCACTGGTGCCTCAACTTATCAAGTAGTCCTCCTACCTCACCCCCTTGAGTAGCTGGGACTATAGGTACATGCCACCACATCCAGCTAATTTTTTATTTTTAAATTTTTTGTAGAGACAAGGGTCTCACTCACTATGTTGCCAGGGCTGGTTTCAAACTCCTGGGCTCAAGCAATCCTTCCACTTTGGCCTCCCAAAGTACTGGGATTATAGGTATGAGCCACCACGCTGGGCCTCAGCTACATTTTTATTTGTGTTTTATTTTTTTGAGACAAAGTCTTGCTCTGTTGTCCAGGCTAACGTGCTGGAGTGTAGTAGTCAATCATAGCTCATTGTAGCCTTGACCTTCTAAGCCCAAGTGATCCTTTCACCTCAGCCTCCAGAGTAGCTGTGACCATAGTTGTATGCCACCACACTGAGCTAATTTTTAATTTTTTTGTAGAGATAGGGTCTCCCTCTGTTGCCCAGGCTGATCTTGAACTCCTGGGCTTGAGTGATCCTCCTGCCTTGGCCTCTCGAAGTGCTAGGATTACTCCAAACCTGGTTAGATTTTTATCTTTTATACTTGATCTTAGCCAAAAGGCCGAGAAGCGATAGATTTTTATCTTTTAATTAAGAATTTCTTTCTTTTTTTACCAAATGAAAGCAGGACAGCCAAAGAATGCATAGTTCAACTGATAGATTAAATAAGAAACGTGATAATCGTTTCCAAGCATACTTTTAGTTGAAATTATATGTACAAGATCTGGACTTTGTGGTAAACTCAGTTGATTGAAGTTCCTCTCAGCCAGCCAAACATATGAGAGAATTTTGTAAGTCTAGTGAAGTGGTCACTGTCACTTTACCACTAAGGATTCCTTTTTTTTCTTCATGGAATACATGGAACACACACACACACACACACACACACACACACACACACACATTCATACATGTGTATACATATGTAGAACCTTTATTTCTTTAAAAATATCATTTTGAGATATACTATGCATATAGTAGGGTACATAAAAATAATATGTACAGCTTAAAGAATAATGAGAACCTCTATATATCCTCCATTTAGGCCAAGATGTAGAACGTTGCTACTACCTTAGAAACCACCATGTACCCCTTCCTCATTGCACACCCCCAAGGTGACCACTCTCCTGATCTTCATGATAACCTTTTCCTTGCTCTTCTTGATAGTTTTGCCATGGATGAGTACATCTACTCATTTAAAATTTTTATATCAAAATAATCATATTTTGGGTATTCTTCTATGATTTTCTTCTTTTGCTTGAACCTCAAAATTGAGATTTAACCATTGTGTGTGGTTGTTCTTTTATTTTCACTGCTGTAGAGTAGTGAAAAGTGTCTGCCTACCCTTGATAGACATTCTTTTTCATTGTTATAAACATTCATGTGCATACCTCCCATACACCTGTCAAAGAGGTCTCTTGGGAATGTATGAAATAGTTCTAGGCTTGTATATTTTCAACTTTATTAGGTAACGCAAAACTGTTTTCCTCTTACCAACTTACCCACTACCAACACTGGAAGAGCGAGCCCTACATTCTTGCCAACACTTATTGTCAGAGTTTATGTTTTCTGCCAATCTGCTAGAAATGAAATGGTAATGCCTCATGATGTTAATTTGAATTTCCCTGATTATTTATATGTTTGTGCATCTTTTCTTTGGCCATCCTATTTTTCTCATATTAAATAGCTGTTCATGTCTTTTGTGCATTTGTCTATTGGGTTATTTTTCTTTTCCTCAGTGGTTTAAAAAATATGTGCTTAGTAATAATTCTTTTTCACTCATTTATATTGCAATTTTTTTTTCATGTTTGTGGCTCATCTTTTTACTTTCTTTAAGAGGTCTTTTGATAAACATAAGTTTTAAATTTTAATATAGTCTAATCTTTTCCTTTAATATGTGCATTTGGAGATCCTTAAGGAATTCTCTATCAGAAGTCATTAATAATCTCATATTTTATTCTAGAAGCTTTAAAATTTTTCTTTTTACATTTAGGTTTTTAATCCACTTAAAGTTTATTTTTGTTTATGGAATGAAATAGAACCAGACCTCCTTAACATTTTAAAATTCAAGTATAATAAACATACAGTAATTTTATACTGTAATTTTATGTATACTATGTAATTTTATGTATAATAATTATACAGCTCAATAAATATTCGCAAGCTGAATACTAGAGCTGAGATGAGGGTGATGCAAGCAAGGTGCCTAGGGAGCAGATTTAAAGGAAGATCTCAGGTGCTAAGAGTAAAGGCCTTCTTAAATTTTGCCCCCTGGACATCTTGCTTGCTTTGTCTTTGTCGCAGCCCTACTGAATAAACATGTGAAAGAAGCGCTCACATCAAGAAACAGAATTTTACTGGACCCCGAGAAACCCCCAGTTTTACTTTACAGTCACTCTTCTACTCAACAAGGCTATTGCTATCCTGACTTCTATTTGCATAGATTAGTTTCTCTTATTTATTGTATAGACATTGAATCATAGAGTATTTTTACATGTTGTTGTAGACCATGCTGACAATTTATTCATTCTATTGTTGGTGTACATTTGGATAATTTCTAATTTTTGTCTATGATGGATAAAATACTTTGAATATTCTGGAACATGTTTTTTAGTGAAATAACTATACATTTCGGTGGGAATAGAACTACTAGGAGTAGAATTGCCAGGTCAAAGAGTATGTGTATATTTAGTTTTAATAGGTAGAGCAAAATAGTTTCCAAAGCAGTTGTGCCAGTTTACACTCCCATCAGCAATGTATGAGTTGTGGTTGCTTTACTTTCTCACTAATCCTTGGCATTTTCCATTTTTAAAATTTTAGCCGTTTTGGTAGGTGTGCAGTGGTATGTCATTGTGGTTTTAATTTGCATTTCCCTGATGACTAATGAAGAGGAGCACCTTTTTATACGTTTATTGGCCAAGCTGAATATCTTCTTTTGTGAAATATCTGTTCAAATTGTTTGCCCCTCCCTTGCCTTTTTTTTCCCTCTTGGATTGTCTTATTCTTACTGATTTGCAGGAGCTCTGCAAATATATTCTGGATATAAGTACTTTGTTGGATACATGTATTGTGAATATCTTCTTCAACTTTATGAGTTGCCTTCTTAATGAAGTATTTTGTGAACAGTTCTTAATTTTAATATATTCTAATTTATCAATCTTTTTGGCTGTATTCAGAAGTCTTTGGTACTGCTCGAGACATTTTTATCTACTTCAAAATTTATAGAGATGTACTTTATGTTTTTCTCTAAAAAAGGGAAATAATTACAGAAACAGAAGACAGATTTTTTAAATTATAAAAACCTCCATGAATAACTTCATACCAAAAAATATGAATACCTGGCCTTTCTCTCCTCTACCATCAGGTATTCATATATTTTGGTATGATATTATTAGTGGAAGTCTCATAATTTTTAAAACATCTTCTATTTCTGTAGTTATTTACCTTTTTTCATATCTGGTGCTGTTCATTTGTATGTCATATATTTTTCTTATGTTTGCCAAAAATTAACATTTTTTATTAGTCTTTTCAAAAAGTCATCTTTTGGTTGTGCTGATCTATTGCTTTTTTTTTTGGTTTTCCATTTCATTTACAAGTAATCCTCCCACCTCAGCCTCCCAAGTAGCTGTGACTATAAATGGGTGCCATCACACCTGGCTAATTTTCGTACTTTTTGTAGAGGCAGGATTTCACCATGTTGCCCAGGCTGGTCTCGAACTCCTGAGCTCAAGCCATTTGCTGGCCTTGGCCTCCTAAAGTGCTGGGATTATAGGTGTGAACCACCATGCCCGGCTCATCTTTGTCTTTTTCTATTTCTCTGGTTTGGTTTGTCTTTCTGACTCCAAATTGAACTTTCCATAAATGTATAGACATGCATATACTACAGGTACCTTAGATTCAACATCTTCAAATGGAATTTTAACTTCTGGCCAAACATGTACTTCCTCATCCTAGGTTCCTCATCTTGTATTGCACCATCACTTTTCTAACCAATCTGACCAGGAACGGGTTCAACTCCTATTTCTCCTCACTTCCTACATTCTTTTGGTACACAATTTCCATGTGCTTTGCCTCTGAAGTATTTATCAAACCTGGAACTGTTACCACTGTGCTGATTCAGGCTGTCATCATTGCTTTCTTGGTGAATGATAGCTGAGTCTTCTAACTGGGTCTCCTTGATGTCATCATTGTTTCTCCAGTCTGTCTTCCAGAGTGTCAGAGAATGAGGCACTCAAATATTTCAAATATTTTAAGTTGATTTATTTAGTGTAATTGCAAAGGGCAGAACAAGAACCAGTAGATGAAACTTATGTTGATTTTGCCTCAATAGAAGGAAAAATTTTCTCTTAAAAATTTTAAAGCAATATTGTTATAACATTAATCTAAAAAGCAATGAAAATCTTCTGCTGTCCCACCATCCTATCAATAGTGTTTTTATTTTTATATGTCCCATCCTCTCCAGTATTTTTTCATTGATTTATATATTCGTATATAGTTTTAATCATGGTATATGTGAATTTTTTTTCTTTCTTTTTATTGTAAATTTATTTTTATACTTAACATTATCGATTTTGTAAATATGATCCACCTTAATCTTTATATTTTTAATTTTAATGATTTCTTGTTTTTTTTGGGCATACTACCATTTCCCTATTTTGAAACATTTAGGCTAGTTCCTGATTTTGCTATTATAAAGTGTTGTAATAAATACGTTTGTACATGTGAAAGCATTTTAAAATTTTTTCTATGAATATAGTATCAGAAGTGAAATTTACAGAGCTTAAACATTTGTATGGCTCTCAAATGAGTTGTACCAAATCATTTTCCAGAAGCTGCCAGGTTCTCCACCTCCTCAGGGTTGATTTTCTAACAATGATAACTACTTAAACCTGGTTGCCTTGTGAAGGCGTGAGCTCCAGTGTCACAAGCTGTGCTCAAGTGCAGATATACACATGTGTTCAAGATAGAGTAGATGATTATCTCTAGGGTGTTGCAAAAGTAAAATCATGATTTAGTGGAAAGGTTGAACTAGATTGATCTCTGAGATATCTTTCATGCTAGGATTCTCTGGGATATTTTTTAAATTCCTTTTAAAAGAATAATGCCCTGCTAAGCACTGTGAGGAAAACAAAGACATATAAGATATAGCCTGTGCCTTTTAGAATTGTGGCTGAAGAGATAACACCTATATAATGTAATAAAAAGATAATACTAGAGTGTATGAATGATAGAAATAATATTAACAATTTCGAGCACTGTTCTCAGAGTTTTACATATATTATCACCTTCAATCTTCCTAGCTATTTTATAAAGTAGATACTATTGTTACCGTCATTTTACAAATGAGGAAACTGAGCCAGAGAAATTAGCCCAAGACTCCATACAAAGTGAATATGTAACAGACAGAATTCAAACCCAGGCAGTTGAACTCCAGAGTACTAGGGTTATAGAAAAAAGGATAAATTGGCACTGTGTGGGAAAGTTTCATTAAGTTGGTGATCTTTTTTTTCTTTCTTTCTTTCTTTTTTGAGATGTAGTCTCACTATGTTGCCCAGGCTGGTTTCGAAAACTCCTGGGCTCAAGAAATCCTTCCACCTCAGCCTTCCAGGTAGCTGAGATTATAGGTATGTGCCACCATGCCTAGCTTGATTTGGTGATTTTGTGGATGAATCATATTTTGATTGGCAGGGATCAAGGCAGAGGACATTCTAGGCAAGTTGGAAAGTCCATTATGGTAGCAGCAGAGATTCTGTCTCTATGACAGAATTACAATACTGAATGTTCCACACCTTTCCTGTATCCTACATAGCTTTGCTGAAATTTCTTTACTCTTGATAACCACTGATGCAAAGATTTTTTAAAACTTTAAAAATAATTTATAATTTAAATTTTATTTAAAATTAAAATAGAAAGTTTATAAAATCTTGATCAAACAACTTAAATTGCTTTTCTACCAATGATTATAGTAAAGAAGGAATTTAACACAATCATCTTGTTGTGAGACTGTTAAAAATAAAAAGATTTTAATAAAATTTTCTTTTTCAGGTTATTTCTTATTTAAGTCACAGAAAGGCAAATATAACAGGGTTTCTACTAATAGTTGAAGTTATTCAATAATTGTACTATTCACTTTCTGGTGTGATTCTCAAGATCCAAGGAATAATGTGAAAGCGAGATTATAATTTGGCAATGGATTCAGAATTGATAAAAGCACACATGCTTGAAACTTAAGAATTCTTAAATTATAAGAACTCTAAAAACCTAACTCCACTTGAAAAATAGAACATGAAATTGTCCAGGGAATCTTAGGACCATACAGGGTTCTGTAAAATGCCTAAATGTGCCCTTATCAATTAATCTGCCCCCACCCCCCACCCCCAACACTTTCAGGACAGGTCTTTATTCTTTTCTTTTCTTTTTTTGGAGTCAGGGTCTCACTCTGTCACCCAGGCTGGAGTGCAGCGGTGCAATCTTGGCTCTGTGTAATCTCTGACTCCTGGGATCAAGCCATTCTCCCACCTCAGCTTCCCGAGGTGTGTGCCACCATGTCTGGCTAATTTTTATGTGTTTTATGGAGACAGGGTTTCACCATGTTGCCCAGGCTGGTCTCCAACTCCTGAGCTCAAGCAACCCACCCTCTCCCACCTCCACGTTACTAAGTACTAGGATTTCAGGCAAGAGCCACCATGCCTGGTCAGGTCTTCCTTCCTAAAAGGGGTGTTTTGGGCCTAAGGTGTAGCTAGTAAGGCTACACAAACACAAAGGTACCTCACATAAATCTGGGAAGTTGGTTAGTTTTTTCCCTGTCATAGTCGACAGATAGCAGTAGACATTCGCACTGAAGACAACTTCCCCTAAAGACTCTTAGACAGGCTTCCTCAAAAAACTAACCTATATGGTGCTAATCAATATATGTTCTGTAATTTGTTGTAGAATCTTACTTCAATATATGCGAAGTTTAAATGCTGAGGGAAAAGTACTGCTTTTCAGTAGAGATAGTTAACCCAGTCTCCTTAAAAATCTCTAGTAATTACTTACAGAGACAGCAATAAAAAGATGGAGGGCTAATGTTGGGCAGGTCTGTTTTGGAGACTAATTGTTCCAGTTTATTAAGTCATTATAGTTCTTTGAAAATTAATATTTTTACCATATTTTTAGGCAGGGGTCTACTATAATTTTCTAATTTTCTGAAATACTTATGTGTCTTTATACCTCCAAATATGGTTGCCAGACACTCTCTGCAGCTTTTCTTCTAGGCCTTTCTTTTTCAACTAGAAATCTTGATCCAGAATGGTATTTTTTTCATCTGTAACATATTAATTTCACTGAAGCATAAATAATTCATACAAATGATGTTTTTTTGAGAATCAGCTGTAGGCAAAGAATTCTGTTTTCTTATAAGAGCCACAAATATTTTTAAAGTTTATTCAATCATTTATCATTTGATTTAGTTACAATGAATGGTTTGCTTTTTAAGCATATTCCAAACATATGCACTCCATTTCACTATTTTCTAAGTGTAATAAAAATGGTTTGCATTTTGCCTGGATTTCTGCATCTTATTTCAATTTAAAAGTAATGTTTTGTTTTGTTTTTCAGACAGAGTCTTGCTGTGTTGCCCAGGCTGGAGTGCAGTGGCACAATCTCCGCTTACTGCAACCTCCTTGGTTCAAGCAATTATCCTGCTTCAGCCTCCAAAGTAGCTGGGACTACAGGCACCTGCTACCATGCCCAGCTAATTTTGTTTGTTTGTTTGTTTTTTTATTAGAGACAGGGGTTCACTATGTTAGCCAGGCTGGTCTTTGAACTCCTCCTGACCTTGCGATCGCCCCACCTTGGCCTCCCAAAGTGGTGGCATTACAGGCGTGAGCACCATGCCTGACCAAAATAATGTTTTATGATAGCTTTTTTCTTTCTGATGAATTCCACCAAAGAATCCACAAATTATAACAATATGTAGTTTAACTAATGTATTTTTTTCCTCCATGAAGCTCATTCTCACTCTTTTGTGCCAACACAATTAAAGCGTAAATGATTTACTCTTAAGAAATTAGAATGTAAAGTACATTGTTTCCAAGGTAAATGGTAACATTTAAGTATGGACTAGAAAGATATTTTTCTGAATTCCTTAGAATTGCTTTGTATTCCAAACAGCAGATTAAAACAAGAGCCTTTTCATTCAGAACCTATTTTCTCCTACTAAGCTCTGAACTGAAGTTTTGTATTTTTTGAGGTGTAATCGGATGATTTTCATAGCATCACATCTCCTGAAGCATATATGCCTTCTTTGATATAACCTAGTGTTGGCAAGAATATCTCAGATTCTTGGAAGTGGGATTGATTATTGGAAGCACTGGAAGAGGCACATTATTTACAGAAAATATCCAGCCTTAAAAACCACACATCAGGCCGGGTACAGTGGCTCATGCCTGTAATCCCAGCACTTTAGGAGGCTGAGGTGGGCAGATCACTTGAAGTCAGGAGTTCGACACTAGCCTGGCCCAGGTTGTGAAACCTCGTATCTACTAAAAACACAAAAATTAGCTGGACACGGTGGTGCGTGCCTGTAATCCCAGCTACTCAGAAGTCAGAGGCACAAGAATCACTTGAACCTAGGGATTCCAGGCAAGAGCCACCATGCCTGGTCAGGTCTTCCTTCCTAAGGAAGAAAGGTTGCAATGAGCCAAGATTGCGCCACTGCATTCCAGCCTGGGTAGCAGAGCGAGACTCGTCTCAAAAAAACAAAAATACCACACACATCATTCTTTCTTCATCATGAGACTGCAGTCCTTTTCATTAAGTTTCCTTTTGTCAAATAGAAAATTCTTTTCAATTAATTTTTCTGTTTTGCATTCTAGAATGTAATTGTTATCCTCTGTTAACAGTGCAAAGAGAAATGAAAGTTGATTGACTTTCCCATCAGTCTTATAAGTCATTTCTTTTTTTGTATGAATCATTCTATAACATATCAGACAATTATTTCCTTCCTTTTGTAAGTTGGAAGAGCCACACTGGTTATCTGTATATGCTTCACTTACATTAAAAAAGTATATTGATATGTATTATAGCAGAAAAAAAGTCAGGCATAGTAACTAATCTTAGAAATGCTTTGGATGTTACAATTAATAAGTCCTAGCATTAAAATAATTAAATTTTGTTTACAAAAGAGTAAGAATATTCCGTTTGGTTAAAAAAGAGTTGCCCATAACAATACAATGTTATCATTACACCAAAATCAATGAAATATTAGATTTCATTTAAATTCAAATGTTTTTCATAGTGACTTTATTGAGATTTTTATTCAATTGCACATTAGAAAAAAGTATAATGATAATGTTACCCAATTTCCTATGACTATAATCAGTTGGCTGATTTTTCTAATACCAGTATGTGTTTTAACGTTTTCTATTTGATGCTAAATCGTCTGTTGGTACACAGATGAATTATGCTTGTAAAAAAATCTAGGCATTATAAGGGGAGTAATTCTTTTTTTTTTTTTTTTTTTTTGAGACGGAGTTTCGCTCTTGTTACCCAGGCTGGAGTGCAATGGCGCAATCTCGGCTCACCGCAACCTCCGCCTCCTGGGTTCAGGCAATTCTCCTGCCTTAGCCTCCCGAGTAGCTGGGATTATAGGCACGCGCTACCATGCCCAGCTAATTTTTTGTAGTTTTAGTAGAGACGGGGTTTCACTGTGTTAACCAGGATGGTCTCGATCTCTTGACCTCATGATCCACCCGCCTCGGCCTCCCAAAGTGCTGGGATTACAGGCGTGGGCCACCGCGCCCGGCCGAGGGGAGTAATTCTTTTAGCATTTATATTAGGATCTCAAAATTAAGAGTTAAGACTTTAGAAGACCTTGTCCTTCTAACAACAGTAAATTTAGAAACACAATTGGCCCTTTGTATTTGTGGATTCTGCATTACTGGATTCAGCCAACTGTGGGTTTTAAAAAAAAAGGGTGGTTGGGTCTGTACTGAACTTGTACAGGCTTTTTTTCTTGTCCCCCATTATTCTCTAAGCAATACAGTGTAACTATTTATGTAGCATTTATGTTGTATAGGGCATTATAAATAATCTAGAGCTAATTTAATGTATATGGGAAGATGTACATATGATGTACCTGTGATATGCCAATACTGCGCCATTTTATATAAGGGACTTGAGTATCCATAGATTTCATGCCTGTGGGTGTGGAGTATGTGTGCCCTGGAACCAATTTCTCATGGATACAGAGGGATGACTATATACTTTATGAGCCATTACCTAGCTGTGCTTTTTCTGCACAATGGAGGGCTCTTTCTGCTTTGGTAGCCAAAGTTAGAACAAACAAACGTTATCACTAAGGGTATCATTTTGACATTTAAACAAGGCTACATGAAACTCCTTGTGAAGAAGGTTTAAAAGAATGTTCTACTGGGGCTGGATATGGTGGCTCAAGCCTGTAATCCCTGCACTTTGTGGGGCCAAGGCAGGCGGATCACCTGAGATCAGGAGTTCAAAACCAGCCTGGCCAACATGGTGAAACCCTGTCTCCACCAAAAATACAAAAAATTAGCCATGCATTGTGGTGCGTGCTTTTAATCCCAGTTACTTGGGAGGCTAAGGGAGGAGAATCACTTGAACCCAGGAGGTGGAGGTTGCAGTGAGCCGAGATCACACGGTTGCACTCCAGCCTGGGTGACAGAGCAAGGCTCTGTCATCAAAAAAAAAAAAAGAGATTTTACTATATTCTAATCAACAATAGGTTATCAGCATTTATTCAGTCAATAAATTTATACTGAGGCCTACTATACTTGAGTCATCGTAGGAGGGTAGTGTACACAAAGATGAATAGGCCAAATTCCTGATTCAAAATTGATTAGAGGAAGTGAAACAAACAAATATCTATTTATTATATAATAATAATAATCACCACTTATTAAGTGCCCACAAAAGGCTGTGTATATATGTGACTCTAATTAATCCCAACAACTTTGTATGATATTTTATAGCTGAAGAAACAGAAGTTCAAAGACATTAAGCAGCATGTCCAAGATTGCCCAACTAGAGAGCATCAAAATCAATATTTCAATCTAGGTCTCTCTGGCTCCAAAACTCATACTCAATTTGTTAAATCATATATTCACCCATGTAGAGGAGAGTGTATAAAATCTCAGAAGAGAGGTAAAAACTGTATATTAGAATGACCAGATTCCACTTTCACTCATGAAAGAATAATGTAAGAGTTACCCTCTTGCTGTCAACAACTAGAAAACTGGGTAAAATATATGAAGCAACTGTTTTCAGACATTAGACAACAGGCATGCAGAAATTGAATCCTTGACAGAAGAAAAGTGAGACAAGCCTTAAAATTAAAAAAAAAACACTCAGCAGTATATATGAATATGTGTGTGTGTGTGTGTGTGTGTGTGTGTGTGTGTTCGTCCTACTAGTTCTGTTTCTCTGGAGAACCCTGACTGATATGTTGCTGAATTCATCAAAGAGTTCTAATAGTTTTTTTTAGAGGATTCCTGAGGATTTTCTGTATACAAAAGCATGTAATCTGCAAATAGATATAGTTTCACTTCTTCCTTTCTGATCTGGGTGACTTTTATTTCCTTTTCTTATCTAATTGCCCTGTCTAGAACCTCCATTACAATGCTGAATAGAAGTGAAGAGACATCTTTATCTTTTTCCTAATCTTAGAGGAGAAGCATCTAATTTTTTGCCATTAGGTATGGGTCTTTGTTTTAGGTGCCCTTTGTTATGTTGAAGAAGTTCCCTTCTTAGTCTGCTGAGTGTTTTTTAAATCATGGAAAGGTATTGGATTTTGTCAAATGCTTTTTCTGCAGCTCTTGAAATGATCATGTAACTTTTGCTTTTAATTCTTATTACATTAATTGATTTTTATATATTAAACCAAGCTTACATTAATTGATTTTTAGAGATTAAGCCAAGCTTACATTTCTGAGATAGATCCCTCTTTATCACTGTGTGTTTGTGTGTGTGTGTGTTTATATTGCTAGATGTTTTGTTAACATTTTGTTGAGGATATTTGTGTCTAATATGTGAGAAATATTGATCTGTAGTTTTCTTGTGTTGCCTTTGGTTTTGTCACACTGGCTTCATAACATGAGTTGAATTAGCCCAGTGTGGTGGTGCACACCTGTAATCCCAGCTACTCGGAAGGCTAAGGCATGAGAATTGCTTGAGCCTGGGAAGCAGAGGTTGCGGTGAGCTGAGATTATGCCATTGCACTCCAGCCTGGGCAGCAGAGTGAGACTCTGTCAAAAAAAAAAAAAAAAAAAGTTGAAAAGTTTTCACTCATCTACTTTTTGGAAGAGTTTGTGAAGAGCTGGTATTGATTCTTTTTTAAATGTTTGGTAGAGTTTAGTAGTGGAGCTGTCTGTTACTGGGCTTTTCTTTTTGTGGATAGTTTTAAAAATTATTTTTATTTATTTATTATTATTTTTTCTTTCTTTCACGAGCAGGTGTGATTTTTTTTTTTTTTTTAAATAGAGAAGAAGTCTCGCCCTGTCACCCAGGCTGGAGTGCAGTGATGCGATCTTGGCTCACTGCCAACCTCCTCCCCTCACCCCCGGTTCAAGCAATTCTCTTGCCTCAGCTTCCCTAGTAGCTGGGACTACAGGCATGAACCACCATGTCTGGCTAGTTTATTTGTATTTTTAGGAGATAGGGTTTCACCATGTTGGCCAGGTTGTTCTCAAACTCCTAACCTTACATGATCTGCCTGCCTTGGCCTCCCAAAGTGCAGGGATTAAGGGTGTGAGCCACCGTGCCCTTTTTTTTTTTTTTTAATTGAGGTTTCAGCAAGGCTGTGTTTCATGTCTTTTTATTGTACCTCTATTCCTCCTTGACTTGTTTTCCTTTGCACTGAGTGAATGAAGCATTTTAATTTCTTTAATAATTTTTCACTATTTTTTTGAATTTCTTTAGTAGTTACACTAGGGTTTATCATGCATATCCTAACTTATCAGACTCAGTTTCAGGTTTATACTGGCTTAATTCCAGTGAGACAGGGCAATATTATCCTTATGTAGTCTATTTTCTCCCTTTTTTGGTATTATTTTTATGCATATTACATCTATTAATGTTACAAGCTCAACAATTATTGCTATAATTGCTGCTTTATCATCTATAGCTATTTCCTTGCACAAACGGCTGTTCTCCTACTTACCTCCTTTGTGCTGTTATTGGCAAATATGCTACATTTGTTTGTTTTAGGTCAAACAATATACCATATGCATTTTATTTTATACAACTTATATAAAATTTAGTTCATTTAAGGTAATAAAGGAGAAAATGTGCATTTATATTGCCTTTTACAATTGCATTTTAAGAGCACCTTTATTGATGCTCTTTGTTTTCTCATGTCAGTTTGAATTACTGTGTGTTGTGATAATTTTCAGCCAGAATAATTTTATTTAGTATTTCCTGTAAGATAAATCTGCTAGCAAAATTCTCTCAGTTTTTGTTTTTCTTGGAGTGTTTTTATCTTTGTTTTTTAAAGATAGCTTTACTCAATAAAGAATCCTTGGTTGACAGTTTTCTTTCCTTTGAACACTTTGAATATGTTGTCTAACCTAACTGGCCTCCATTGTTTCTGCTAAGAAGTCAGCTGCTTGCCTTATTGGGATATCCTTTTTAGTAATGAGTCATTTTTTCTCTTGTTGTTTTTAAGATTTTCTCCTTGTCCTTGGTTTTCAGCATTTTTACCATGATTTCTATTTGTGGATCTTTTTGCTACTCAGAAGTACAGGTTTAGGTATGCCCAGCAGTCATCCTGAGATAATGGTGGTTGATATGCCTTGGATATTTATCCTGCCCAATCCTCATGTTGAAATGTAACTGGAGGTGGGACCTGGTGGGAGGTGTTTGGGTCATGGGGGCAGATCCCTCATGGCTTTGTGCTGTCCTTGTAATGGTGAGTTCTTGCAAGATCTGGTTGTTTAAAAGTGTGTGGCACCTCTGTGCTCTCTCTCTCTTGCTCCCACTCTTGCCATGTGAGACACTTGCTCCCCCTTCACCCTCTGCCATAATTGTAAACTTCCTGAGGCCCACAGCAGAAGCTGATGCCAGTGCTATGCTTTCTGTACAGCCCACAGAACCACAAGCCAATTAAACATCTTTTCTTATAAATTACCCAGCCTCAGATATTTCTTGGTTGTAACACAAGAATAGCCTAATACAGTGATTTCATCTGGGCTTTCTTTGGCCATTTCTTTCCCTGCTCAGTTACTAAACACAACTAGTTGCTGGTGATTGCTCCCTTATTTTTACCAGTGCCCAAGGCATAAATTACTCTATAGTTTAGTCCAACCAAATTTGGACTTTTTTAAAGGGATAGTAACTGAGGTTCCAGTGTTTTGTTCTGACTATAGGAGGGCTTCTCTCAGTTATCTATTTGCTGATTCTCTCCTGAAAACTAGCCAGCCTACAGTTTAGCAAATATCTCTAATAAATCTACCAATCTCCTTCTAATTGCCTTTTGATACAACATCCATTGTATTGGAGCATGTCTTTATCCTGGAATTTCTTCATGTTCTGTTGCAATAAAGTCTCTGTCTTTGGAAAGAGATTAAGAGCTATCTATTTATGCCCTGCTTCTCCCCTTGGAAAAATATCTGAGCCACAGCTCTGGAGCTAGGTATGGGGACAAAAGTGTGCTTGTATCCTAGTGACACTGATGCTTTAGGAGCTGAGTGCTGAGTGGAGGGGGGGCAGTAGACTCAGATCTTCTTAGCTTTCCTCTCTCAGCATAGAACCACTGCCTTACAAACCAGGGCAAGAGGGATTGAAACCTCCCCATTCTCAGTGGTACTATAACCTAGGCAGAACTTCCATCTCACCAGTGAGGCTGGGTAGAAGAAGGAAGCCCCCACCTCACAGCCATACTCACATAGAATTTAGCAATAGCTGGGGGCAAGATGAAAAATACTAATGTCCTATGAAGATAGCCCTCAGAGTGGGAGCTTGGGAGAGAGGGAGGCTTGTGTTCTTGGCTATCCCAATCTATAATGGAATGGAGTGTGAGCTGGGAGGGTGGAGGAAATGGTCTTGGTACAAATACCACCAACTTTTGTTGTTCTTGGCAAATTTTAGAAGATAATCTTGAATAGATGCTTCTTCATTTACTGTATGCCTTTAGGTATACCAGAGACTTCAATTTCTAAAAACAGTTTTTAGCAGTTTTGCTGGAGAGCTGATCTGTGGACCTCCTCACATTGACATGTGGGAAATTGATCTCTTACACAATATTCTGGCAAAGGCAAAACTATAGGGGCAGAAAAATAACAGTAGTGCCAGGGCTGAGAGTGAGGTTTAACTACAAAGGGAAATTGAGGAGTTTTGGGCTGATGAAACTGGTTTATAGTTTCATTGTATATACATTTGTCAAAATTCACAGAACTGTACACTAAAAAGAATAATTTTTACAGTATGTAAATTATACCTCAATAAAATAAATGGGAAAAGCTATTATAAATATGCTCAAATATTTAAAGGAAAGCATAAATATAATGAAGAGAAAAGTGGAAGGAGTTTTTAAAAAGGTCCAAATAAACCCCAGAGCTGAAAAATACCATATCCAAAATTTTAAAATATCACTGGATGGGTTTAACAGCAGATCAGAAGCTATAAAAACAATAGATCAGTGAACTTGAAGTAGAACAATAGAAGCTATTCAAGTTGAAGCATAATGAAAAAACAAAACAAAATGAAAAGAATAGGACCTCGGTGACTTATGGGACAACATCAAGCAGTTTAAGCCATGTGTAATGGAAATCCCAGAAATCTTCTGGGATTTTAAATGGTAATGTCTGTAAATGTTACAAACTGATGAATTCTATCAAATAATTAAGGAAGAAATAATACTAATTTTGAACAAAGTCTTTAAGAATATAGAGAAGACTTTACAACTCATTTTATGAGGCCAGAATTATCCTGATACTAAAACTGAAGACATTCCAAGAAAACAAAACTATGGACTACAATACCTCTCATGACCACAGATGCTAATGTCCTTAACAAAATAGTAGAAAACTGAATCCAGTTTTCTGGAAAGGATAATGTGTCGTGACTGATGTGGTTTATCCCAGGAATACATGGTTGGTTTAAAATTTGAAAATTAGCCCATGTAATTCACCATGCTACAGAATGGAGAAAAACCACATGATCATCTCTATAGATGCAGAAAAAGCATTCAACAAAATTCAACATCCATTTGTGACTTGAAAAAATGTAAACTTCAAGAAAACAAGGAGTATAAAAGAACTTCTTCAACTTTATAAAAGATATTTACAAAGAATCTAAAGGTGACATTATACTTAATGGTGAAAGATTAAATACTTTGCACCTAAGACAGGAAATAAGACTCTTACCATTTATAGTAAACATTATACTAGAGGTCCTACTAGCTAATTAAGGTAAGAGTAAGAAATAAAGGTATGTAGATTGGAAAGGAAGACGTAAAACTTAAACTTTTTTGAGAATGATATGATTGTATAATAGAAAATCCTAAGAAATCTGCAAGAAAAGCACCACCAGAACTAATATATAATAAATGAATTTAGCAAGGTCACATATTAATACATAGAAATTTGTTGTGTTTCTCTATACTGTCAATGAAAAACTGGAAAGGAAATTTTTAAATACTATTTACAATAATATAAAAATTTATAAAAATATGTAGGGCTAAATTAATAAGACAGATGCCAAGATGTGTGCAATGAAAACTACAAAACGTTGCTGAGAGAAATTAAAGAAGACCTAAATAAATGCAGATATGTACCATATTCATGGATTGGAAGACTCATTTAAGTTGTTAATTTTCCCCAAATTGATCTATACATTCAATGCAATCCCACTAGAAACTTTACAGCCTTTTTTTTGGTAGGAATTGACAAGTTGATTTTAAAATTTAATTGGGAATGGAAAGAACCTAGAAAAGTCATAAAATTTTTGAAAAAGAACAAAGTTAGAGAACTTTATCAGATTTCAAGACTATAAAAGTACAGCAAACAAGATAAGGTGACATTGTGCTAAGGATACACAGATCAGTGGAACAGGATGCAGAGTTCAGAATTAGATCCACACATATATAGTTAATTAATTTTGCATAAAAGTATCAAGGTAAAATAGTTTTTTTAAACTAGTAGTACTATTTTTTTCCATATGGAAAAAAAATGAACCTCAATCCTTACCTCACATTGTACACGATTGACTATAAATAGATTAAAGACCTACATATAGGAGCTAAAATTATAAAACATCTGGAAGGAAACATGGGATAAAACTTTCAGGAAAAACTTCTTAGGCAGTACCCTAAAAGTACTAACCATAAAATAAAAAAATACTGATAAGCTGGACTTTGTCAAAATAAGAAAAACTTCTCTCCCAAAGACATTATTAAGAAAATGAAAAGGCAAGCCAAAAACTGGGAAAAAATATTCTTAATAACTATATCTGACAAATAACTTGTATTCAGACTATATTTAAAAAACATCTGCAACATAATAATGAGACAAACAACTCCATTTTTTAAAATGTCAAGAATTTGAAGACACCTCACAAGAAAATATATATTAATGGGCTGGGCACGGTGGCTCACACTTGTAATGCCAGCACTTTGGGAGGCCCAGGTGGGAGGACTGCTTGAGCCCAGTAGTTCAAGACTAGGCAACATGCTGAGACTCTGTCTCTACACAAAATTTAAAAATTATGTGGATATGGTGGTGCTTGCCTGTGGTCCCAGCTATTGAGGAAGCTGAGGCAAGAAGATTGCTTAAGCCCAGGAGGTCAGGGCTGCAGTGAGCCTTGATTGTGTCACTGTACTCCAGGCAGCCTGGATGACAGAGTGAGACCCTGTTTCCAAAAAAGAAAGAAAGAAAAGAATAAAAGAGAAGAGAAAAGAAAAAAAGGAAGGAAGGAGGAAGAAAGGAAGGGCCAAATCAGCTCATGAGAAAGATTCTCTATATTCTTAGTCATCAGAGAAATGCAAATTAAAACCAAAATGAAATACTAGTTTACATCACTAGAATAACTAAAATTAAAAGTATTGACATTACCAAGTGTCATCAAGGATGTAAAACTTTTGGAATTCTCGCACATTGTTGATGGGTGTGTAAAGTGATACAAGAGCAATGGAAGATATCTTATGATTTCTAAAAAAAATGCTTACTATATGATGCAGACATTTTTACTCCTAGGTATTTACCCAAGGGAAATAAAGATGTACGGTCACAAAAAGACCTGTACATGAATGTTCATAGCAGCTTTATTCATAATAGTACCAAACTGGAATCAATCCTCATGTCCATCAGTAGGTCGAAGGATCAGCAAATTGTGGTATCTTTGTACAGTGAATTATTACTAGCAATAAAAAAGAACAAACAACTGATACATATAAAACCGTTAATGAATATTTAAAATTCAGAAAAAATTCAGACACATCAACACCTGTGAAAAGAACGGGGAAAAAAAAGAAAAATTTAGACACAAAAGACTAAATACCGTATAATTTTATTTACATGAAATTCTGAAGGAAGCAAACTAAGTTTATAATAAGAGGAAACAAATTAGTGTTTGCCTGGTGTAGGGGTGGGATTTAGTGCAAAGAGGCATAGCAGAACTTTTTAGGGTGATGAGATGTTTTATATCTTGATTGTGGTGGTGGTTACAAGGATATATACATTTATCAAAATGCAAAGAAAAACATCTAAAATAGGTGCATTTTGTACATTCTATTGCATATAAATTTTGCCTTATTACAGTTGAATTTTAAAAAGCAATGATCCATAGTGTGAATCAGCAAAGTCCTATTGTTAATCATCTCAAATTGGAAACAACCTAAATATCCCTCAGTAAAGTATTGGTTCAATAAATTTTGTAAGAACAGTAAAATGAAGTACTATGTATTCTTTAAAAACATATTAGACAAAATAATTGACTCAGAGAAAATATTTGTTATTTTGCTGTATGAAGGAATAAAGAAAATAAGCCACCTAACAACCTTCCAGTGTATAATATAATTTGGGTTATGTCAATAACTGATGCTTATATTATTATAACTACATAATTTTATACAGAGCTGAGTCATGTAGTAAGTCACAATTGCTTTTCCTTTCTTGTACAAGTTTTTGTTTTCCTTACAACTAATAATTGCTTTTCATTGGCTCAGTTTTCTCTTTACTTATTTCTAATTCAGTTCCAAACTTTATGCTGTTTACCTGAACTACCCAAAATGGTACCCACTAACCACATGGTTACAAGAATTTAAATTTAAATTAATTTTAACTAAATAAAACAGTAAGTTCAGTTCCTCAGTCACACTAATCAACATTTCAAGTGTTCTAGCTAGTGGCTATTATATTGGACAGCACAGATATAGAACATTTCAATCATCACAGAAAGTTCTAATGGACAAGGCTAATTTTTAAAAATTGCCTCTCAAATATTAAGAAACCACAATTTCATCTTCACTGAGAAATTTCTCTGGAGCTTTCACCTTTGACCAAATCTGGATGTTTGCTCTCTCTGCCTGGGATTGGGCTCTCATCCTGGAATTTCCTTTCACCAACTTCCAGGGAATTCTTTGCCTCTCCTCTGTGTTAAATTTCTTGTTTCCTATTCTTGGTTTCCTTCCTCATTTCGGTGGAACACATCTTCTGGTAACTTCCTTAGAGAGGACAGCATGAGAGATAAGGTTTTGAAACATTTAATGCCCTAAAAATATCATCAATCTACCCTCATATTTGAGTGAGAGTCTTGCTGGAAATTAAAGCCTAAGAAGACATTTATTTTTCATGATAATTTTTGAGTCATTGCTCCTCTCTCTTCTAGCTTTCGGTGTTGCTGTTGAGAATTTCCAAGCACTTCTAATTCTCAGTCTGTGTATTATTTGATTTTTTCTATCTGGAAGCTTTTTCTTTACGGTTCTGAAATTTCGTAATAGTGTCTCTTGATGAAGGTCTATTTTCATCCTTTTTTTTTTGTGGTAGGCACTCAGTGTGTTTTAATCTGGTAACTCAGGTACTCCTTCAGTTCTGGGGAACTTTTTTCAATTATTTCCTTGATAAAAATTATGTACCATCAGATTTCTCTGTTTTATCTTTCTGGGCCCCCCAATATTTAGATACTGGATCCCTGTACAAGTACTCGATTTAAAAAAAAATATTTTCCCCCCAATTTATTTATACCTTTGTTGTGTTCTTGGGGAGAACTCCTTGACATGGTTCTACTCTTCTATTGGTTTTTCATTTGTGCTATTGTATTTTCATTTCCAAGAACTTGTTGTTGTTGTTCTCTGAACATTCCTTTTTATGGCACCCTGTTCTTGCTCATGGTTACAGAATTGTCTCTTATGTGAGAGAATATTAATTATCTATATAGATTCTTTCTCTCTGTATGTCTGTGTTTATTTCTTTTGTTTATTGTTTCCTCCTCTCCCCCCACCCACCTCCTTTACCTCTCTCTCCTTAGAAGTCCTCAGATGACTGGCAGTCCTTGGCTGTCTGCTCATATTAAAGAGTGGGGGACTATGAATCCCTGAGCTTGTGGATGAGGCTTGCTGATTGTGGCCTTTATTATATTAATAAAAGGCCTGGGCAAGCCTATAGGAGAATTCCCAAAATCTGTATTTTAAAATCTTTCCTCTTGATCAGTTTCCCCAGAATGTAGGCTTGCCAATAGTGTTTTGGGACCCAAATAGAGATAAGAGGACTGAGGGTCTCTGCATTCAGTATACATGCTTTCACTTAACTCCTTGATCCAGTACCATAACCCTGCCTCAACTGTACTTTTTACTCCATTATCCAAAGACTTTCTATTACCCTCTATAGAGAATAAACCTCTGCTTTTATCCTAAGGTGGAAGAGGAATAACTGTTTCGCCTTACAAAATTAGGGAGAGAATCTGAGGATTCCAATTGTTTCATAAATGTCTTTCAGTTGGTCTTTCTTATTTTAGTTCTTCTCTCCACCTTCTGTATCCCCTCCTCCAGAAGTATCTGATGCTGAAAATTATTTAGAATGATGTACATTTGGTTGATCCTCGGTTTGGTCCACTGCTGGTTTAGGTTTCTTGGGTCTGCTATTTTAGTTATTTCTCTTCCATCTGCTTCCTGGCTTCCAAAACTTCATTGCCACTGTCTTTTCTCTTGTTCTTTCTGTTCTTTTGCATTTCTGCCTTTTAAAGAAATCTCTTTTCTGTCATTCTAGTGGGGTTTGGGGAGGAAACAAAATAAACGTGTGTGTCAATCTACCATCTTTATCCAAAAGTCAGTAAACATATTTCTAAAAACATAAATATGTCAAGAGTCATGGGACAAGCAATGCATTTTTATTTATATATTTTGGTCTGAAGTATAAAGACAATATTACTTTAATTCATACAGGATTTCTGAGAATTGGTAAAGTATTGCTTAAGAACTTCAACATGAAAAATACTTCCTAATACTATAAAAATACTACAAAACTATATTTGAAGAATTTAACCTTAAATAGTCTGAGGAAGGAATATTAGCTCATAGTCCTCTGCTTGGAAAAAAAAACCCTCATCTGAGTAGAAGACCATAGGTGATAATAAATGACATTATCCAAAAATATTTGCATGTTTTAAAATTTCTCACTCATATTCTGTCTTGTTAGAGATTGCCAGAACATCACTAGTCTCAATTTAGGAAAAAAATATTAGTAAAAGATAGTTTGAAAGATGATATAGATGCTTTCATAGTAATTGATAAGAACACACAGAGAGATCGAATTCTTCCACTTGGTTTTGGATGCTCTGTGTTGTAATCCTGACTTTGTTCAAAAGTAAGACTTTGAAATTCTCTGAGTAGGAGAGGAGAAAAATTTGAATGAAGCTGATCTAAACAGAGGTAGAAAAAAAGCCTTCAAATAATCCTGGTGATGCCTCTAGTTACCTGTTTGCTTCCTTTCCTTACCAAATTTCTCAAAAGATATTTTCTATTTACTGTACACCTCCTTACCAGTTTTTCCACACAGAAAGCTGACTTCTTCCCCCACCTTCACTTTCCAACTACTATCTTCAAAATAGACAATGACCTGCTAATTAATAGATCTCACAGTCTCTCTTCCTTTTTCATTCTTCTTGATCTATTTTTATTTTTTAGAGACACTCTTGCTCTGTTGCTCAGGCTGGAGTGCAGTGGTACAGTCATAGCTCACTGCAGCTTTGAACTTGTAGGCTCAAGTAATCCTCCTGCCTCAGCCTCCCAAATAGCTGGGACCCAGGTGTGTGCCACCATGCTCGGCTAATGATTTTTTGTAGAGACAGCATCTTGTTTTGTTGCCCAGGCTGAACTTGAACTCCTGGGCCCAAGCAATCCTCCCACCTCAGCCTCTCTAAGTGTTGGGATTACAGATGTGAACCATCATGCCCGACCTTGATCTTTTTTATGTTGTTGATATACTCATTTTTAAAACAGCCTTTTTATTTCTATATTATACTTCTCATTCTTTTTCCATCTGTCCTTATTCTCTTTCCATTCACTTCTCTCTTTTGCTTTTGTTCCTCCTTCTATTTCTAAGTGTGGTCATCCCCAAACATCTCCCAAGATCTTTGACCGTATGCTCTTTCAGCTCTATATGTTTTCCTTATGAAGGTTCATCCATTCTCAGGGTTTTAAGCATCACATGTATGCTGTCGACTTCTGTATGTATTATCTTGAACCCTGACCATCCCCAAGAGCTCCAGTTCCATATCTGTACATTCTATTGGGCATTTGTACTTGGATATTAACACTGTCATGTCAAATCCATTATGCTTATCTTTTTATTCACTACTGTTTTTCCCTTTCCATACATAGAACAAGTTTCTCTACCCAGTTTCCCTCCTTCTCAGCATCACCTTTATCTCAGTGTCTTAGTTCAGAATCTTGAAATCATTCTCCTGCATTGTCCTTATTTAGTCAAGTACCAGAATTCCCCCAAGCCTTCCCTTTCCAGTCTGTTCTTACTGCCAAAACTCAAGTTTAGACCTTCATCCTCTCCCACTTGAATTACTACCACAGCCTCGAGGCTCTCCCACAACCTCCTACTCTATCCTAGATACCACTGCCATCTAATCTTCCTTAAATACAACTTTCATCATATCACTTCCCTAATCAAAAATATCTCATGAGTCCTATTTCCTACGTCAAGTCTAAACACCTCTTCCTAGTTTTCAGGCTGCTCGTAGCCTGGCTCCACCTTATCTGTCTTATTACCTAACATGTTCCCCTTCCTTAAGTTAGGTCAGTTTTCTCACTGTCACAAGAACTGGCCAAGTTCATTTCTTCCTCCATATCTTAACAAGTATATTTTCTCTTGTCCAGAATGCCTTTCTTTCCATTGAATTGTCTATGCTTCCTGTGTCCACATCCCTGCTTTCTATTCTCTTTAACCCTCTTTAATCAGGCTTTTATCACCACCACTTTACTATTCAAGCCATAATTCTTATTACTTTCCTGTCACTAGTCACTTCCTCAGTCTTTCCCATCTCAGTAAATGAACTTATCATTTACTTAGTAGTTTCTCCAAACAAAACCTAGGAGCTACCCTTAGTTCTCCCTCATAACCCATATCCAGTCAGTCCATCAGTGAGTCTGGTAAGCTTTCCATTCAAAATATATTTCAAATTTAACCACTTCTCACTATCTCACTGCTACCACTCTGGCCCGAGCAAACAGTACCTCTCCAGTGGTTTCCCTGCTTTCATTTTTGCCCTTCCACAGTTTATTTCACACAAAGCATCTTTAAAGATGTCAATCTATTCATGCCACTTCATTGTTTATGGCTTTTAAGGCCATATCTGATCTGCCCCAGCCCAAGGCTCTGACCTTACCTTTTTTCAATTTCCCCTTACTTCCTCTTCTCTATTTTCTCCTGCCTCTTTCTGTTTCTACAGTAAGCTAAGCTTTTTGACACCTCACTTACACATGGACACATTTCAGAATAGTAACTAGATAGGTTAGAAAAGAATCACTGTTTTCAGTTTCCACAGTATTTGTCAATAAAATATGTATTATATTAATGGGAAAAACCTTTTTCTAAAATCTATATTTTTCTGTAAGCTTATTTTTATTCTGAAATAATCTCAAGCTTACAGAAAAGCTGTAAGTACAGAACAAATTATGTTTTTTCTTTTTCTGAGCCATTTGCTTTTTCACCCCTATATACTGTACTATGCAATTCCTATAGGCAACCACGTTCTCCTATATATTCACAATATAACCATCAAAACTGGAAATCAGCTTTGATTCATTACTGTCATCTAACCTTCAGATTCCTTTCAAGTTTTTCCAGTTGTCCCAATAACATCAATTATGGAAAAAGGATCCAGGTTAGAATCATGTGTTGCATTTTGTTAAATTTCTTTAGCTTCCCTTAGCTTGGAACAGGTCCTCAGTCTTTCCTTGACTTTCATGATCTTGACACGGAACAGGTCCTCAGTCTTTCCTTGACTTTCATGATCTTGACACGGAACAGGTCCTCAGTCTTTCCTTGACTTTCATGATCTTGACACGTTTTAATAGAACAGGCCACTTATTTTTTAGAATGTCCTTCAATTTGCATTTGCCCAGTGTTTTTTCAAGATTAGATTCAGGGTATGCATCTTTTTAAGGAATAGCATGGGGCTTGGTGTGGTGGATTACGCTTGTTATTCCAGCACTTTGGGATACTGAGGCAGGAGGATCACCTGAGGCCAGGAGTTCAAGACCAGCCTGGGCCACACAGCAAGACCTCCATCTCTTAAAACTTTTTTTAAAAAATTAACTGGGTGTGGTGGCACACACCTGTAGTCCTAGTTACTCTGGAGGCTGAGGCAAGAGGATCACTTGATCCCAAGAGTTTGAAGTTGCAGTGAGAGCTATGTTTACACTACTACACTCCAGCCTGGGTGGCAGAGTGAGACTTTGCTTATTTAAAAAAAAAGAAAGAGAGAGAATATCACAGAAGTGGTGCTGAGTAATCTTTACTTCCTTCAAGTGGCACATGATTTTGATTTGTCTCATTATCAATTATGTTTTATTTGGTCACTTGATTAAGGTGGTGTCTGCCAGCCTTCTCCACTGTAAAGTTATTTTACCCTTTGTAATTAATAAGTAGTTTATAGAAAAGTACTTGGAAACTAGGTAAGTTATCCTGATCCTCGTAAAACTTCCCATTTATTTACTTATTTATCAGTATGGACTCATGGGTCCTTATTTTATTTGCTACTGTCTTTATTTATTTTGATGCTTATAGTATCTAAGATTTTGCCAGTGGGAGCCTCTTTAAGTTGGCTCCTGTGTTCTTTGACATGTTCCTCTAATTCTTTGGGCATTTCCTTACATTCTGTCACAAGCCGTTTCAGACTCTTCTTGTGTTTTCCCTATTCCAGTCCTGGAATCAGCCATTTCTTCCAAGACCCCTGGTTTTTCAGTGGTACCTTCTAATAGCCACAGTGTGGTTTCTCTCAGTGGACAGAGCTAGAGAATATATGTATGCATACAGACCCACAGCCACACACACACACACGCACACACACACATATATTTATGTATCTGTATGAAAATCCATGAGTTCATGCCTATACCATCAATGCCAATTCAGTGCTATAGAGGTCATCCTAGCTTTATCACTTCCCATATTTGTAATTTTTATCCATCAGTGAGAGAACTGGCAGCCATTATCCTTAGCATATTTATTTATTTGATCAGTTTCCTGAAATGTAACCAAATTCCCATCCTTGCCACCTTCCCTGCACACATATAGACACCCATATCACACCTCTAGGACTCTTTTCTCCTCCTCCTCCTCCTCCTCCTCCTCCTTCCTTCTCCTCCTCCTCCTCCTTCTTCTTCTTCCTCTCCTTCTTCTTCTTCTTCTTCTTCCTCCTCCTCCTCCTCCTCTTCCTCTTCTTCTTCTCCTTCTTCTCCTTCTTCTCCTTCCTTCCTTCCTTCCTTCCTTCCTTCCTTCCTTCCTTCCTTCCCTCCCTCCCTCCCTCCCTCCCTCCCTCCTTTCTTTCTTTCTTTCTTTCTTTCTTTCTTATTTATTTATTTTTTTTTTGAAACAGAGTCTTGCTCTATCACCAGGCTGGAGTACAGTGGCCCGATCTTGGCTCATTGCAACCTCTGCCTCCCAGGTTCAAGTGATTCTTCTGCCTCAGCCTCCCCAGTAACTGGGAGTACAGGCATGTAAAACCACGCCCAGCAAATTTTTGTATTTTTAGTAAGGACTGTGTATCACCGTGTTGGCCAGGAGGGTCTTGATCTGCCTGCCTCAGCCTCCCAAAGTGCTGGGATTATAGGTGTGAGCTACCGTGCCCAGCCCAGGACCCCTGATTCTACTCCCCAGACTGCCTCCTCACCCTGCTCGAGTTTTGACACTATTTGGGCATTTTCCCCATGTAGATGGCCCTCCTTGCCCTGCTCAGGATCTAATTCTAGCACTCCTATTGTGGGTCACCCATACTTGTGACTCCCTCCTTACTCCATTTGGTACTGACTCCCCAAGCCATGCTCACCGTCCACATGGTTGCCCTCCTCACCCTGCGCAGGCTCTGATACAGATGCTTATGGATGCTTACTTGCTCTGCCCCACCTGACTTTGGCTTTAGGATTGAGCTGTTTCTCAAGGCTTAGGAAAAGGAAGAAGTAAGACCATATTTTATTTAGAAAATGCTTCCTACTTAGTGTAGCTTTGACTATGAGTTGAGAAGGCTATAACATTTCCATTCCCTTTGACCTAAAAAAGCATATATTATTACTATGTATCTGCCTTAAATACTGTAACAATCAGCGGACAAGGAGCCAAATCATTTTTGAAAGAACTCCTAACCTAAATCACCATAGAAACAAAACAACCAGATAAAAAAGAAAGATTTCTTCGCATTTTTTCATCTTTTGTTCCAGTTATGGCCACGGTCTCAGAATCACTATTGGGTACTAATGATTAGTAAGTTAATAAACCTTACATTTTAAACAGGGTAGTTTCTGACAGCAGAGACTCTTGGATCAAAATTAATTGTATCTTTTAAAACTGAGAAATGCAAATATTTAGTCACAATAACATTACTGTCATTCAGTCATACCACAAGATTTTGCAAAGGAATGTCTATATTGAATTGATTTTCCCTTGAAGCTTTAGAACTAAAACCTCTGCAAGATTGCCCTTGATA
This sequence comes from Sapajus apella, assembly GCF_009761245.1. Classification (NCBI taxonomy): domain Eukaryota; kingdom Metazoa; phylum Chordata; class Mammalia; order Primates; family Cebidae; genus Sapajus; species Sapajus apella. The sequence continues at coordinate 6,497,024 of NW_022437035.1, forward strand.
ATCTTTTCACGGTGATAAAAACACTGACAAGGAGTCAGGGCATTGTCATCAAAAAGCAGACTACAACTTTCCCAGGACAAAAATATTCAAGTTTGCCTCCAAACCCCTTCAAGATATAAACTAACTATTCCAAGAAGTAGCTTTTTCATTCCTAGTGTTACTCTAAATTTTTTTTTGTCTGAGAGACAAATTTAGCCTGTTTTCTAAATTAAGATATGTGATGATTGGACTTTTGTTTAATTCTAAGCCAAAATATACCCAAACTCCCACTATATTCCTTGGAAGCCCTAGATGCTGTTAAAGTGCTCTCTTGGTCACATCTCACTCCTTTTGGGAGTCAGCACTCTCCATCTGTATCCTCCTGGAGACCACGAAAGGGAAAACAGCCTCTGTGACTTCTCCAACCAGGTGGGTCAGATTAGCTTTACAGTCCTCACACAAGGAGGCTAACAAAGCCCGTCTGTGGGTGTTTGGGCACATTTTACAAAACTGCTGATGACCTCATGAGCCAAAGAAACCAGGTCTCACATTGTGGACTAAGCCTAAATATTAACACTACTTTATATTTATGTAGTGTCTTTTTTCCAAGGAACTCCAGTCTCTTTACAGACATTATGTCACTAATCCTCAAAGCATCCCTGTTTAGTATATGGCAAATATTATCCCCCTCCTTTTTTTTTTTTTTTTACTGTGATGGAAACTTCCAAGTTGATGATGGAACCCAGCCCCCTGGTTCTTACTCTATGCACTATACCATAAAAAAAAGTCAGACGAATACTTTTTCAAGCTATTCATTGCTTCTTGGGTGGGATTTGAGAGGATGTCTTGGCTTGTATGCATTTGTCTCTAGCTTCTATGATCCTCTTTTTCTTCTTCATTCTAAGTCAAGCATGTTCAAGCATATTTATCTTCCACTGTTGCTTTTATAGGAACATTAGAAGTTTGTAGCTGAAATTTGAAGTGAAAGGCTTTGGAATTGAATATGTAATTTCACTTATCACTCAGAGATCCCTTATACTTCTCATACCCCAAAAGAAATTAAATTTTTTTTAAAATTCACCATGCCAGCTTAGAGTGCATTTTATTTATAGCAATCACATGTTCACCAAAGTCAGGTAGTGTTCAACTGGAAACAACCAATTTGTATTGCATTATTAACATGTGCCAGATATTGTACCAAACATTTTCAAATACATGGTCTTATTTTACATATATTAATACATATGTAATATTCCATGTGAACTTGTTAAATTAATATATTTTTTTTTTGAGATGGATTCTAGCTTTGTCACCAGGCTGGAGTACAGTGGTGCAATTTGGACTCACTGCAACCTCCGCCTCCCGGGTTCAAGTGATTCTTCTGCTTCAGCTTCCTGAGTAGCTGGGATTACAGGCGGACACCACCACACCTGGCTAATTTTTGTATTTTTAGTAAAGATGGTGTTTCACCATGTTGGCCAGGGTGGTCTAGATCTCCTGACCTTGTGATCTGCCTGCCTCAGCCTCCCAAAGTGCTGGGATTACAGGCGTGAGCCACAGCGCCCAGCTAAATTTAGTTCTTAAGTGTATAAACACTCTCCTAGAGTAGGGCAAAGAAAAAAAAGAGGCTTTTGTAGAAATATGGCCTCAGTTGCTATATCCAAAAAAAAAAAAAAAAGAAAAAAAAAAGAGCTCCCTCAATTCTCTCAGTGGAAATCCCCAGTGTAAATATTTCCACAAAAGAGGAAAATGTGGGTAAAATCACCAGGATTTAGCTTCATACTCACAAAGTTAAAAACAAAAAACAAAAAAAAAAAAAACCTCAAAAGTTTGGTTCCTACATAATCAACAACTATACAAAGCATAGAGAAGAGAATAAAATACAGCCATACCTAAGGACGACAAATATTTCTTGATTTCACTTGGTTAGAGCCTTCCTAATCAGGATTATTAGAACCAGGAATTATGAACCGTAGTGTATAACTTTCTCCCTCCCTCCCTTCCTCCCTCCCTCCCTTCCTCCCTCCCTCCCTTCCTCCCTCCCTCCCTTCCTCTCTTCCTCCCTTCCTCCTCTCTCCCTCCCTCCCCCCCTTCCTCCCTCCTTTCCTCCCTTCCTTCCTCCCTTCCTCCCTCCTTCCCTTCCTCCCTTCCTCCTTCCCTTCCTCCCTCCTTCCCCTCCCTTCCCTTCCCCTCCCCTCCCCACTCCTCTCCTTCCCTTCCCTCTCTCCCTTCTTTCCTGCCTCTCTCTCTCTTTTTCTTTCTCTCTCCTTCTCTTTTTCTTTCTTCTTTCCTTTCTTTCTTTCCAGAGTCTTGCTCTGTTGTCCAGGCTAGAGTGCAGTGATGCAATCCACCGCTCACTGCAGCCTCGATTCTCTGGGTTCCCGTGATCCTCCAACCTCAGGCATCCAAGGAGCTGGAACCACAAGCGCACAACACCATGCCTGGCTAATTTTTGTATTTTTGGTAGAGATGGGGTTTCACCATGTTGCCCAGGCTGATCTCAAACTCCTGAGCTCAAGCAGTCTGCCCACCTTGGCCTCCCAAAGTGCTGGGATTACAGGCATGAGCCCTGCACCTGCCCCCATAGTGGTAAAACTTTAGTCACAAAAATCAGTTTCATATCTCATTTTAAAATTCTTTTATATGAACTACTGTCATGTTTTTCAATTTGGTAGACATCTGTAACTTAGGCTGAATTAGATAAAGCCAGTGAAATGAGAGACAATGGGGAAAAATTAGGAAAGCTCTTCTAAAATAAGGCAGAGAATTTCAACTTTTAATCACTGAATTTAAAAGCCCTCAGAATAAAAATGTGCCATATGCTTTGTCATAATGCTGTTCCACTCTGCTCTCTGGCCCAGCTAGATTCAAAATAGCCCGACATTTCTAAGTAAATAGTGCTTGATTTGAAACTGAGAAGCCCTACTATACCATGGAAAATCTTTATAGGTTGGAAAATATGTATATTATGTCATACTTTAGGTATATAATGTAGACATATTCTGTAGCATAGCTTTGCTGCAGTTTATACTCAACAACCTTGAGTTTTTAAGAAAATGTATTCATATATTCCAAATGTTTGGTTTTTCTTTCATAGGAAATATCAGCCTAAAGGAATACCCTGTATTTCAAGTAAAAACTTAGTGATGGGGAAATTTAAAAAGTGTTAGTTGAAAATCGAATGTTTACCCCAGCAGGGTTGCCATGCCTGACTTTGCTGATTGTGCACTGCATAATTCCAGGGATACCTAACACATAGACAGAAATGTGAATGGCACCCCCTGGGGTTGAGCAATGCCTGGCAGCCCTGATTTTAACTAAATAGTAAAGCTTTTGAAAATGTTTATGTTTTTTCTCTGATTCACTACTGAAGGCCAGTTGTGAGCCCCAGAAGGGCTTTTATTATTTTTCCTATTTTTTTTGGGTGTATGCAAGGTCCTTAGTTTTTTCCTCTCCATGTTGGTTCCAAAACACTTCCTTACTGACTGAGCTTCAGCACACTGCTCTGGCATTCTCCCAGCTCTAAGTTTTCATGAGTCAGGGAAAATATGTGCACTCTGAGACTTGTCAAACATGCTTAGCCAGCCCAGGGCTAATTTATGAAGGCCTCTCTCCATTCTTCTTTTCCATCCATATTCTTACAGTCTACTGCTTGTACCTTTATTTAGCCCTTACTTCATCTTACCTGTGTTGGATGTTAGTTGGAGTTTGTTGTTTACATATGTGTGTTCCTTACTACCTTGAACCACTCTACTGCCCATCCCTCCTGTCCTGCTGCCACCGTGTCCTGCCCTCATCACCGTGTCCTGCCCTCATCACCGCCATAGCACTTAGCATGGTGCCTTGACTCTTCTGCTTGCCTGACCCTCCTCTTTTACCCTTTCATTCTTTGATTTTCTTTCATTTTCTTTAGTCAGGAGGAGAATATGTGTTCTCTAGATGGGGAGAATAACTGGAGGAATGCAAAGAAATCTCACCTCCGTAAAAGACCAAGAGTAGCCCTGCAGATAGGTCTGTTACTTGGTCACAACGCTCCATTTCCTCATTTACTCTTACTGTGGCCAGGCCTGGCCCAGATTAAATAAAACAACTTGAAGAGAGTGATATCATGAATTTTATAACAGTTTAAGTTTTTAGTGATGCAGTTGATTTTAAAATGAAAACAGTGCAGATGTTTTTGCAAGATGTAAAAGAAACTGGTAACAGTGGTTGTCTTTCAGGAGGAGACTTGAGTGGTTCTGGGACAGCAGGAGAGTTTCACTATATACTTTTATGTTACCTTTGAATTGCATATTATTATTATTTATATGTTTTAGCTATTGAAATAGATATATAAAACTAACAAAACTGGAGGCAATTAAATAACTGTACTTGAACTAAATTGATGCTGTAGAAAATTCTGTTAATTACAGCAAAGTGTTTGAATATGTTTTTTAAAAAGTAGATCAGGAAGAGAGGTATGATTATTCTCATTTTGTGTTAGAAATTTTGAAAATGTTTCATCATTTCCTGGAAAAATAATATGAACATTAAGTTTAGGTGTGTACCCCTCATGTAAAACTTAACCTTATTCTGAACACCCAACTGCTTCTCTTTAGAGGCTTTCTATTTCTCTTCAAGTGAATTTAGGGCCAATTTCAAGTGAAAATCTGACTTCTTAGTGACTGTATCTTGCAACTCTGCCTCTGCCATGTATGGAGGAACTTTATTGGGGGATGCCAGAATTCCTAACTGTTGTCTACTTTGATCTCTCCTTTCTGCCAGTGAGACAGGCAGTTATGACCTGAGGTTTAGATATTGTACCAGTAGAGATCTTCCATCTTAGACAATTTTCATACCAAAGTGGTCTTTTTCTGATATTTTATGGGACCTATCTCTATAGTCATTTCTGTACTTACAGTTACGCTATGTTCCTTTCAACACCTGCTAAAGCACTTATAGAGACTCATGTTCAAGCAAATGACCTACATAGCAAGTCTGTGAGAAGCAGGGTATTGCATTTCCAATTCTGTATCTATTATCTTTTCATCTCTTTTTTGAAGAATCAGCAAACGTATGTCAAACTTTAGTACATCTAATGACACCATCATGTCATTGCCTGTAAATTTCCTCTATTCATGCCACAAACCAAGAAAGAACTTTTTTCATTTTTATAATTACCTCAAGTATGTGCTTGTGCGTGTTTATGTATTTAATGTATCCACTTTTAACTACCACAGAATTCATAATTATTTGCCCAGGCATTTGAAAGTAAGAAAGTAACTGATATTTTTCTATCAAAAAGCATTTAATAATATTTTAGAATATTTTATAATTTTAAAAAGCCAAATAATGTTATATTTTAAAATGTTCTTTCTTACCTTTACAAATAAAGCAAGATTACAAATAAAAAGATTTTTACAATAACATTTTTTATCACTTTGAAATAAAGGGGATAAAAGAGATTAAAGTAATAAACATGTTGATTATTATAAACATATCAAGTAATAGAAGACACAATTTTAACAGAATTAATAAACACATTAATATGAAACTTCATCTTTTTAAGTTTAAATATATTTAATATAATTTACACGTGAATACAGTCTCATAGATGGTTCAAAAACTGCCAATAAGGGTATTCCATACCTTTTCCTTTGCATTTAAAACACACATACAGGCTAAGCATAGTGGCTCACACCAGTAGTCCTAGCACTTTGGGAGGCTGGAGTGGGCTGATAACTTGAGCTCAGGAGTTTGAGATCAGCTTGGGCAACATGGTGAAACCCCATCTCTACGAAAAATACAAAAATTAGCTGGGCGTGGTGGTGCATGCCTGTAGTCCCAGGTACTCAGGAGGCTGAGGTGGGAGGATTACCTGAGACGGAGAGGTCAAGGCTGCAGTAAGCTGTGGATGGCACCACTGCACCCTAGCCTAGGCTGTCTCAAAATATACACACAAACACACACACATGCACTCACGCACACACACATGCACATGTGCACACACAATGCGTTGTTCAATATGGCAGCCACTAGCCACATGTAGCTATTGAGCACTTGAAAATATGGCTAGTTTGAATTGAGATGTAAGTATAAAATATATGCTGGATTGTGAGGACGTATTACCAAAAAAAAATGTAAAATATCTCCATCATTTTAATATTCATAAATTGAAATGATAGTTTTTAATATATTGGGTTAAATTAAATATTAAATTTTAATTTCAACAATCTTAAAATATGGCTGAAATTTAAGAGTATTTATCTGGTGTGTAATTGTGTTTTGTATTCTATTTTTATTAGGCAGTACTGTATGTAGGTATATACCTGCATACATTTGATTTGTAGACATCTTAAAATCACAAATGCCATAATATTGTCCTTTTTTTGAACTTACTTTTTTCACTTAACATACGTCTTATAGATTTTTCCCTATCAGTACACTTAAGTAAGCCTCATTCTTTTTAACTGTGGCATAGTAATCCTTAGTATTAAAGTATTCTAGGTTTATTTCAAGTTTTTGATATTGATGGAACATTTAAGTTTTCACTTTCTCTTAGGAACATTGCTTCAGGAATGTCTTTGAACATAACTCTTTGTGCATATATGGGAGCATTTCTCTAGGATAGAGGCCTAGGGGGCTAGAAGATATTTGAAGTTTTTGATTAGTGAAACTAAACAGTCCTGTTCAAAGTTTGCATTGCAATAAGAGAAGGCACTTATTTTTTATGGTTTCATCATTTTTATAAATCATGTACTGATTTTCTTTCCTTTTTTTGTTTTTTTGAGACAGGGTCTCACTCTGTTGCCCAGGCTAGAGTGCAGTGGCATGATCTTGGCTCACCTGCAACCTCTGCCTCCTGCTCACAAGCAATCCTCTCCCAACTCAGCCTCCTGAGTAGCTGGGATTACAGGCATATGCCACCATGCCCAGCTAATTTTTTGTATTTTTTGTAGATATAGGGTTTATCCATGTTGCCCAAGCTGTTCTCAAGCCACTGGGCTCGAGTAATCCACCTGCCTTGGCCTCCCAAAGTTCTGGGATTACGGGCATGAGACACCACAGCCGGCCATGTGCTGACTTCTTTTTTTTCCTTTTGCATTGATTTTTTATTGTGGTAAACAATATATAATATAGAATTTGCCATTTTAACCATTTTTAAGGGTACAGTTCAGTGGCATTAAGTGTATTTACATTGTTGTGCAACTGTCACCACTAACCATTTCCAGGAGTTTTTTCATCTTCCCAAACTGAAACTCAATACCCATTAAACAATAACTCCCCATCTCCCTCTCCCCATAGCCCCTGGTAATCATCATTCTATTTTCTGTCTTTATGAATTGACTACTCTATATATCTTATACGAGTGGAATTATGTAATATTTGTTCTTTTGTGACTGGCTTATTTCACTTAATGTCCTCAAAGTTCATCCATGTTTCAGCATGTATCAAAATATCCTTCCTTTTAAAGCCAAATAATATTCCATTGTATGTATATACCATATTTTGTTATTCATTCATCTATCGAGGGACAGGTGGGTTGCTTTTACCTTTTGGCTATTGTGAATAATGCTGTTGGATGTGTACCCAGCAGTGGAATTGCTGGATAATATGGTGATTCTATTTTTAATTTTTTGAAGAACCGCTCTACTGTTTTCCGTAGCATTGCACCATTTAACATTTCTACCAGCAATGCACAAGTGTTCCAGTTTCTTCACATCATCCCCAACTTGTTACTGTTTTTTTTTTTTTTTAAGAATAGCTATTATAATGAGTATGAAGTGCTATATATCTCTGTGGTTTTAATTTGCATCTCTGATGAAATGCAAATTGGCCAATTGCATATCTTATTTAGAGAAATGTATCTTCAAGTCCTTTGCCCATTTTAAATTCAGGATTTTGTTTGTTTGTATTTTAAGAGACAGAGTCTCACTATGTTGCCCAGGCTGGTCTCAAACTCCTGAGTTCAGGTGATCTTCCTGCCTCAATCTCTTGAATAGCTGAGATTACAAGTGTGAGCCACCATACCCACTAAAATCAGGTTGTTTTGTTGTTGTTGAATTTTAGGAATGCTTTATATATTTTGGACATTAATCCATTATCAGATATATAATTTGCAAATTTTTTTTCTCATTCCATGGATTGCCTTCTTGATAACAGTGTCCTTTGATGGACAAAAGTTTTAAATTTTGAAGTCCAAGTTACCTATTTTTTCTTTTGACTTTGCTTTTTGTGTCATATCTAAGAAATCCTTGTCAACTGCAATGTTATAAAGATTTTCCTTATGTTTTCTTCTAAGGGCCTTATAGTTTTGGCTCTTAAGTTTAGGTCTTTGAGCTTTTCTGAGTTAACTTTTATGCATGATCTAAAATAAAGGTCCAACTTTATTCTTTTGCATATGGGTATTCTGTTTTCTCAACAGCGTTTATTGGAAAGACTGTCTTTCCTCATTGAATGATCTTGGCATTTTTGTTGAAAATCATTTGACCATATACATGAGGGTTTATTTCTGGGCTCTTTACTCCATTGGTCTATATGTCTGTCTTTATGCCAGTATCACACTGTTTTGATTACTGTAAGTTTGTAGTAAGCTTTGAAATCAGGAAATGTGAGACCTTCAGCTTTGTTTTTCTTATTCAAGATTGTTTTGACCATCTGGAGATCTTTGAGATCCCATATAAATTTTAGAATGGGTTTTTCTATCACTGCAAAAAATGTTTTTGGGATTTTGACAAAGATTGTGTTGAATCTGTAGATTGCTTTGGGTAGTATTGACATCTTAACAACATTGTCTTCCGACCTGTGAATTCAGATGTTTTTCCATGATCTCACTATTTTATACATTTTATATGTTGCTTAAGAAGCTCTTCCCAGTGCTAAAGTTATAGATCATTTTTTCTATATTTTGTTTTAATAAATTTGTAGTTTGGGTTTATACATTTTGTTCCTTAAGTTAGCTGGGAAATTTCCCCCAGTATGAGAACTTTTTTCCCATTTTATTCGTACCACCTGAATAGCCTGCCCTTTCCCTGCTAATTGAAATGCCACCTTTTTTCATAAACCAAAGCATAAGTTTGTTTTTAAATTTGCTATTCTATTTCACTGATCTATGTACATGCTCTTGTACTGTTGCTATATTTTTAAATTAATTTTATAGTAGGTTTTAATATCTGGAAGGGTAACTGTTTCTCCTCATTCTTCTTCTTTTTTGGTTTTTAAGATTTTCTCATACATTTGCTTTTTCAGTTAACTATTAGAATCAGACTAACAAATTCCAAAAGATGTATTATTGGAATTTTGATTGAGATTATATTTATTTGAGGAATTAATCTTGGGAAACATCATTTTTATCATAATATGCCTTTGTGTTTTGAGGAAACATTATTTCTAGTATCTATATTCTTATTATCATCATAGTCCCTAGAAATTTTCTATTTACTTGTAAGTATTCAAGGTTACCACATAGAATAGCTCTCTTTGTCCAACAGAACTTTCTGTGATGATGAAAATGTTCTGTATCTGCGATGTCAAATAGGTAGCCACTCACCACGTGTGGCTATTGAGCACTAGAAATGTGGCTAATGCAACTGAGGAAGTAAATTTTGTTTTATTCCATTTTGATTAATTTAAATATAAATGGCCACATGTAGCTGATAGCTATCAATTTAGACAGTATGGCTTTTGAATGTATGAATAACTGTGTAACTGAATGAACACTTTTATAAGTAGCAGAAGTAATGTAGCAAAAGAATTATTAATACTTACTGTATGAAAGACATTGTGTAATGTATTGCAGAGAGGCAAAAGACCATAAAATTAATACACATGAATTCCTAAATAAAAATCCAATCCCAGATATAGGACAATTTGTTTATAAGTATTTATGTTGTCACAAACATTTAATTACAAAAATATGCTGTGGATTTTCATTAGAAAGAAAGTTCATGTCAGATTAAAGGACCAAAAGAGGCTTTGTGGATGAAGTTCTATTAGAAATTGGCCTTGAGGGAATTATTCAAAACTTAAAAGAAAGAAAGCAATGGAAGATTTCTGTTTTCTTAAATTTAGAGGAAATAGAGAAGAGGGAAAAGAATGTGGTATGTTTGGAGGATTAGTTCCCTTGGTTGCTGTAACAAATTACATATTTGGTGGTTTAAAACACCAACAATGGCCGGGCATGGTGGCTCACACCTGTAATCCCAGCACTTTGGGAGGCTGAGGTGGGTAGATCATGAGGTCAAGAGATTGAGACCCTCCTGGCCAACATAGTGAAACCCTGTCTCTAACTAAAATACAAAAATTAGCTGGGCATGGTGGAGTGTGCCTGTAGTCGCAGCTACTCAGGAGACTGAGGCAGGAGAATCGCTTGAAGCTGGGAGGCAGAGGTTGCAGTGAGCGGAGATTGTGCCACTGCACTCCAGCCTGGCACCTGGTGAAAGAGCAAGACTCTGTCTCAAAATAAATAAATAAATAAATAAATAAAAATTTTAAAAATGGGGGTTTGTAATGAAGTGCACTGAAGGGTTCTAAGAGCAGACCTGTTTTAGAAAGATCCCTACGGCAGCAGTGTGAAGGGTGGATTGAAATCAACATGTCAGTAGTACCTCACTGCCTCTGGGGGCTCTAAGAGAGGTTTTGTTCTTTGCCTTGTCCAGCTTCTAGTAGCTGCTGGCATTCCTGGTCACAACAGTCTCTGACCCTATTGTCACATTGTCTTCTCTTCTGTCTGTGTTCACATCTCCCACTGCCTTAGTCTTACAAGGATATATATGATAACATTTAGGGTCTACCTGGATAATTAAGAAGAACTCTCCATTTCAAGATCCTTTATTACATCTATAGAGACACTCCCTCCCTTTTATACTTTTGCCATGTAAGGTCACATTTATAGGTTTCAGAATTTAGGATATGGACATCTTTTGGGGGTCCATTTTTCAATGTAACACAAATATCCAATTTGCCTGAAGTTAGGGATTCCTGTGGCAGGAGGAATTATGATAACTGTCAGTCACTGAATGACTTGCACATTTGAGATGTTGTACCAAGTGCTCTACTGTGCTATTCCATTTACTCATTACAAGAACACTGTGTAGGCATTAGGAGATGAGAAAGGAATCTAAGGTGGCTATGTTTTCTACCTTTGATGACTAGGAAATGACGATTTGCAGAAATTGTAGCGTCATGAGGAAAAATTGGTTACAAAGGAGAAACAATATATTTGACTTTGGCTGTGTTTAGTTTAAGGTCCCAATAGGCTGTGCCTAAGGAAAGGTCAACCCCAGATAGCAGCTTAAGAGCCCTACAAAGAATTCTTATGGTCTCTTCTATAATTTCTTACCTTGTTTTCCCCTTTGGGTTGAAGAAACAAAATATAAGGAGCACTAAACTTAAATCAGGAGACCTGGGTTAAAAACTTCTACTTACTAAATGTGTGAACTGAATAAGTCATTTCACTTCTCTGAGCTTCAGTTTCTATATCTGTAAAAGAGGAATAACCATTCACTCTCCCATCACACACAGTTATTGTGAGGAATAAATAACATAACATATGTGATGTTTTTAGTATATAGTCTGTTGTAAGCATTTAAATGTTTAATTTGAATGTAATAAGTCTTAAAGCTATCTGGATCCTAAGTAACAGTCTACATTATTTTTACAAATCTATGATCTACTGCTTTTCCCATTGTCCACATGACCATTCTGTACTTTCACCAAATGACCATTCTGTACTTTCACCATTTAAGTGTTTTAAATGCCACCCAAGACCAATTTACTCCCTTTCTAAGTAGATGACCTAAACTGTACTTCATAGAATAAAGGCCATCAAACATAAATCATTCAACTTTCTGCTCCCATATTTAGATATTTGCATATCTCTGTATCCACTTTAGCTCATTCCTTCAGACCTCAGAAGCAGTAATATCCTTTCTTTTGTCCCAAGTAAACACTTCTTTCAATCTATGCCTTCAATGCAATTTCCTTCGTCCTTAGCTCCACATCACACAGTCAATGCCCGGTGGACATCCTCATTTGACATCTATTCCAATTCAGAATCTTGAAAACAGGGTGTTTCTTCATCCATCTTCCCTACCATGCTCCTTTCTCCTACTCCCTTGACTTCTATTTCCCATCTTGGTCACTGGCATAATCAGAAACGAGTAATTTTTTGTCATGTTTTACTCCTTTCTTTCCTTTACTATACCTGTGCTCATTCCAATGAATGATCAAGTGATGGTAGGGCTCAGCTTCAGGCATTCATTCTGTCTCTCCTGAGCCCTCTATCCGTTTAATGCTCTCCCTCTAACTTCACTGCTGCTTTTGGTCTTGCTCAGGTCATCTTTTTTCTGAAGTAACCTCATTGCTTCTTATCTCACTCCTCTCCAATCCACCCTTCACACTGCTGCCATAGGGATCTTTCTAAAACAGATCTGCTCTTGGAACCCTTCAGTGCACTTCATTACGAACTCCCATTACAAAATCCAAACTTTAAAGAATGACATTGTCTGACCCAGCCCACCACTCCCACACCTTTCCTGTTAGCCCTGTAGAACTACACCCAATTCCCCAGAGGTATCATACTTTATGTCCCTGTACCTGTGCTCCTTCTGTCTAAAGTGTGTTATCTGCAACCCCATTTCCTAATGCTGTTTGCCTAGTGAATGTCTGCTCATTTTGCATTAATTAGTTCAAGCTTTATATCCCTTTTGAAGCCTTGCCAGGCCTCCCCAGAAAGAACTGATAAGATCTTTTTCGAACCCCTGCTGGACCCTATACATGACTCTGTCATTTTCTTGGTAACCTGTTTGTTTCCCCCTACCAGGCCTTCTTTGAGGACAGGAAGTGTCTTGATCAGTTTTGTATCTTTAGTGTTTAGCACAATGTCTGGCACACATAAGGTGCTCAAAAAATATTTTTCAAATAAATGAATTATAAAATTTTAAGTCATATGATGCCTTAGAGAAGAGGGGTAAGGGGGAACTTATATAATAACTTTTGGAGATAAATGGAAATATCTGATTGTGAGCCTAAGAAGAATATACATTTATCTCCTAACGGGAGATAGTCATCGTCCAGAACTCTGGCCACAAACTGCAGAAGATAAAGAAATTAATTGAATGGGCAACCCCTTCATAAGTCCCGTAAAACATGGGATAGTCCCCAATGTGCTCTCGATGTGATTTCCTCCATCCTTAGTTCCAGTTCACATAGGCAACGCCTAGTGAACATTTGGATATCTCACCTCCAATTCAGAATCTTAAAAACAGAGTCAATTATTTCTCCATCTATTTCCCCACCATGTTCCCACCTCCCACTCCCTCAACTTCTGTTTCCAATCTTGGTCAATGGCATTACCATAAACTTGGATAATTTTTGTCATGTTTTACTCCTTTCTTGCCCTTACTGCACCAACATATTAAGAAAGTCTACAGCTCCACTGGTGTTGGAGGTTAGTATTCTCTCAAAGCATTTGCTTTCTTACTGCTCATTCATCACAATGTTAACAAACTACATTTATGTTAATAGCATTTATTTTATAATTACTGTTGATCTACCTTTCATTGTGGCAAAAAGATAAATGTTAAGGGAATCAAAACTAACATCAGTGCTATAACTTACTTTTAGGGACATAGATCCTTTGAACCATAGAAATATTTGATCTGAAAACTGCCAAACCCAAAGATTCTAGACATAAACTTAACTACACATTTATACTGGTGAGAACTGGTTTTCTCAAAAGAAAACATTTTGCCAGATCGGACTTGAAAAATAATTTTGAAGTAAGCAAAATTCCCCGCACTCACCCCAAGCACAAAACTCACCATATTTCTTGGTTGCCTGGGGCTGCCCTCTCCCTTGGTTCCCCATGCAGGTCTACCTCCTCATGCAAAACAAGTACTGTGCCCTAAACTGCCCTTTCTGTGTCACAACATATCTGTCTTTTTTTTTTTTTTTTTTTTTTTTTTAAACCTGTGAGGCTCTGTTTTTAATAGGCTGCCACTTGGAGACCACTTGGTAAATTCGCTTATACTAACGTCCTATTGAGTCATTTTTAACAGTAGTGTGTTGGATACATAATGCCTAACCCTAAGAGCCAATCTAATAAAGGGACATTTCCCACCATCTCATATATTTTCTGTATCTTTTCATGTTTCATTGTCTTTAAACATATTGAACTTTCTGCCTAGAATAATCTCCCCCTGCTCCCACCACCACTTCCAGTCTGGTGAACTGCTACTTATCCTTCAAGACCCAGCTCAATGTCTCTTCTAAGGATCCTCTCTAAATTCCCCTGGTGAGTTGGTCACTCCCTCTTGACTTCTATACAACTTTGTGTACTTGCCTCAATTTCTTTAATCTTTTATTCACTCTTCAAATGACTTCAAGGTGACTTCCCACCAATCCAGTAAACTCCATGTGGTGAAATCAAGTGGACATATTTGAGTCTTCATCTTCCTTGCCCTCTCAGCAACACTTGACACTATTGACCACCACCTTTTAATTTCTCCTCTTCTTCTTCTTAAAACCCCCTGGCTTTCTCAACATGACAGTCTGCTTGTCTTCTTTTGTCTCTCTCTTTCTCAGTTTCCTTTGTTGGCTCATCCTCTAACTTATCTCTAAATGTTGGAGTTCCTTAGGCTATGTCCTGATCTCTTTCCCTTTTCACGCTCTGGTCTTTCAATAAACAAACTCTTCCACACCCACAGCATTAATTACCCTCCATATGCTTATGACTTTCAAATTTACATCCCTAACTACAGACCTCTTTCTTGAACTTCAGACTTCCACATATAGTCACCAATTCAACCTGTCCACGTGGAGGTTTTGCAGGCACTCCAAACTCAGTAGGCTCAAAACTCCCATTGTTCTCAACCTGAGATAACAGCACCTCTATCCATGCAGTTAGCTAAAGTAGAAACTGGGGAGTTATTATTGACCCATCTATCTCTCTCTTACCATGGTATCCAATCGGCCATCCTTCTGACTCTATCTCCCAAATATATCTCTCAAGTTTGACTTCTCTCCATCTCCACTGCCACGCAAGTTATCACCTGTCTACCACTATAGCAGACTCATCACCTGTATCTGCTTGATGTCTCCAATACATTTCTACACTTCAGGCAGAGTGCTCTTTGAAAATCTATTCATCAAAAAGTATTTATTGAAACTTTACTATGTCAAGGCACTTGGTATATGTTAGTGATACAAATGTAACCAAGACATGCATGTTCCTAATCTCCTAGAACTCTATACAGTTCTATGATTGGGAGACCTAACTTATTTGTGATGGAGAGAGTTTCTTTGAGGAAATAATTTTTTATCTGAGATCTGAAAGAATGAGCAGGAATCAACTAGGCAAAAAGGGAGGGGCAGTGGAGGGGAAAGATCATTTTAGGCAGAAGAAATATCATGTGCAAAGGTTCAGAATTAAGAGGAACCAAGGTATAAGAAGCAAGGTATGAGGCTAGGCACAGCCAGGGCCTGAGGAGTCATAACTCTAACTGGGAAGTACTCAGGCGTTCTAATAATGCCTCAAACAGCCTGCCAAAGTAGATGAGTGAGTGGAGATGTGAGCACTTTTCTGAAGAGAGAGTACACAGCTTTCATCAGGGTCTGTGACACTTTCCCTCTCTTGAAAATGTAAAGAACCATATCTGGGCTATGAAAGGCCATTTTTGGACTTTTCCTAAAAGCAATGGATGCCATTGGAAAGTATGAAGCCAAAAAGTAACACAGCCAGATTGTAAAATCCATGGGGCAGGAATTTTTATCTTTTTTGTTCACTGATTTGTCCCAAACACCTCAAAGAGTGCCATGCATATAGCTGACACTCAATAAATAACTGCTGAATGAATTGCTGACTGCCTATTTTGGCATTACATTATATTGCATTATATTGTAATTGTATACTTAATGTCTCTCCTTTGCAAGGCTCAATTCTAGGAAACCAACTATGTCTCATTGATCTTTGTATTACTAGAGATATGATTTTAGTGCCTTGCTCATGGCCTGGCTTAAAATCAATTTAATTTATTTGTTCATTCATTCAGCCAATAATTAAAGAGCATCTACCAGATGCCAGGAACCGAGAATACAAAGATCATTAAAATATTGGGGCTGGGCATGGTGGCTCATGCCTGTAATCCCAGCACTTTGGGAGGCTGAGGCATGCAAATCACCTGAGATCAGGAGTTTGAGACCAACCTGGCCAATATGGTAAAATGCTGTCCCTACTAAAAATACAAAAAGTAGCTGGGCGTGGTGGTAGGTGCCTGTAATCCCAGCTACTTGGGAGGCTGAGGCACAAGAATTGCTTGAACCTGAGAGATGGAGATTGTAGTGAGCTGAGATTGTGCCACTGTACTCCAGCCTGGGCGACAAAGCGAGACTCCATCTCAAAAAGAAAAAAAAATGGCACTAACCTCAAGGAGTTTATACTCTGGATGGGAAGATTAGTAAGTAGGCCTGATAATACTACATAGTAAATGCTACAAAGGGGGTAAGAGCAGAACCCAGCCCTGGGGCGTCAGGGAAGCCCAGCAGGCAGAAAAAACTCTGGAGCTGCCTCTGGACCAAATGAAGAAGGGAGGAACAAAGCGTAGGAGTGGGCATTAAAGGCAAAGTCCAGAGCGGGGCAAGCAGGGCCCATTAGAACTGCAAGTGGTTAAGTGTGGGGGAAGATGATGCTGCAGACATAGGCCACAACCATAAAGCACCTGGACTTTATTCTGAGGTCCATGGGAAGTTATTAATGGATGATTGATGAAGCAGAAGAGTGATGTGGTCAGATCTGCATATAAGACTGTGCTCCAGAGTAGAGAATGGATTAGAGAAGCAGTCACAGTGGGAGTAGGAGTGATTGGGAGAGATGATGTTTGCCTGCACTAAAGCAATAATGGGAATAGGTGACAATGGATGGATTTGAGAGCCAGTAAGGAGGTAGGACCAAAAGGAATTAGTGATTAATTAGATGCTAGCAAGAGAATGATGGAGTAGTCATGGATAATTCTCTGGTTTTTAACTTGGACACCTTGGGTGAGTGAGAACGACGATTGGGAACAGGCTTAGAGAAGCAGAGGATGAATTCCAATTTGGGCAGACTGTGCTTGAGTTTTCTCTGGAATACCCATGTGGAGATTCTTAGTCGGCAGTTGGATACACACATGGATCTGAAGGTCAGAAGGAAGGTCTAGGCTGTAAACATAAATGTGGGGTCTTTGCTTATGAATGGTAATTGATTCCTAGAAGTGGATGAGATCACTCAGGGAAGGTGTGGAGAATAAGGAGAAAGCCAAAGACAGAACTCTGGGAGAACATTCAACTAACAAGCATTTTTTAAGGGAGTGAATAAAGGAATAAGTGATGATTTAGAAGAAGGAATCCTTTCTAGAGCTTCCCAAATACTGCTACCAAATCAGCTGGCTATCCTATTTGTGCCTAAGGCAAAGCCTGCTTTTTGGCTTCTCAAATGGAGAATATGTTACTAAACCAAAGATGGAAAATAGGGCAACATCATACACAGAAAGCATATCTTCTGGGCTTTTTTCAGATACGTATGTGGATACTCTACTCCTGAGGCTCTATTGGCAAACAGATCATAGCAGCCTCTTGTTAGTCTGCATCAAGAAACACTTAATAATTAAAAAAAAGAAAAAAGAAATACTTCAAAAGGTGTATGTTTAAAATATAATATGAAATGTATTAGAAGTCATTTGATGATCATCTGATGTTGTTCAGATCATCCAGATAATCTTTCTAGCCTGCCTGATCACTGGCCCTTTGCTTGGATGTTGGCTTTGGCGCCAAGTATACAAACTCAGCCAGTTGGAATACGCCTGAAAAATGTTTCTCAAATATTCCTTTCTGTGGATAAATTTGTTGGTTTATGTAGTTTGTATAGATTATTCATCTATGCTAAGAAGTATCCCCTGACTGATAACTTACTTGTTTTTCAGCCCACTGATATTCTATAAACTATTGAGAGTTCCCAGGTTTCACTATTACCTTGAGATATTGAAGATACTGAAAATACCTTCATTATTGAAGATATTTTGAGTCACTGCAATAAAATTACAGTTCTGCAACTTGTAATTAAACTTTGATTTATTTGAACAATGGAAGAAAAAGAGAACAAAACTATTAAACCGTCAGGTCAACTGGTCATTTGAGAATTTGTACACTCATCTTCTCTTCTTTCATGTGTACCTAGATTTGATAGAAGAGAGGATAGTTTGGTTTAAATGGAAAGCGTGCCCAAGGAACATTTCTAGACAAGTTAAGTTTTACCAGATACTTTTCCTAGAGTCAAACCATAACAAATGCATCTCCTAGATAACAACTTAGTTTTTGTGCTTTAAGTTTTTATGTTGGTATTTCCTTTCCTTTAGAACAAGCCATTTCAAATTTTTACATGTATAAGAAAATGAGTTATTTGCTGGGCTGCTCTATTTATTTTCCCAGAGTTTTATATAGCTTCTGTCTTAGTATAAACCAAAGGGAATTTGTGGTTTCTGAAATCAGAAATTCAACTGCTTTCTAAAACTAAAGGATGAATTAGTGCTTAAATTAGCCATTTGACACCCAACCTTTGTTTCTAATGGTACTTAAATGTTTTATTGGCACTTCCACTATTTTATTATAATAGCATATCAATTAAATAATAACATGCCTCTCCTAGAAAAGACAAAAAGGATAAATTTGGAACCTCTACTATATATTCTCACAAGTCTTGCTTTAAAAAAATATATATCTTATTCAATTTTCCTTCCAAAGAGAAAACACAGGACATGGAAAAACCTTTCCTCCCATCTAGTGGCTGGAAAATATATAAATGTCCTCTATGTGTTTCTTGGAATTCCAGGCATTAGGGATTGTTTCACAGATTATATCTAATTGTTCACTCAGTTAAGCAAAAATAAGCTATAAAATCTTTAGCAAAGCCAAACTCAATGGCAAAATATATATCTATAATGATTCACTAACCAACTTCCCTTTCACCAATAACATACTCCTCAGTAGAAAGATTATGGTTCTTCTTAATTCATTAATCTGAACATACCATAGAAAAGACAAGGCAGTATGTCCCTACTACCTGAAACTGGGACTTAAATTACATTTGCCTCTAAAGCAATCAGTGTCCCAGATCTCTCCTGAACCTTAATTGCTCCTTCTTGGCCCCACACCTTGACAAGCCTTCTCTCAAGAATTGGATGTGTTGAATTCACTGGAGAGAGCCAAAAAACTGTCCCAGAAACTGGCTGCCTCCAAGGGAAACTTAGCTCCTGAAATTTGGAATACCAGACTCTGATACTGGCAGCAAGGCCTCTATGCAGGGCCAAACCAGCCCACAGGAAAGCAGGTTGGGATCCGTTATGCAGCTTGAGGGATTAATGCTTGGTCTACCTGTCTAATATATGTCTTGTGCAGATGTCAAAATCTCTGCTGAATTATGCCTCTCTCTGGTGATTCTCACAGATTCAAAGAATGAATTTTGTGTGCAGTCAGCAAAGTTCTGAGTGCTCCAGGAAGAAGAGGAAGGTCAGTGAACCAGAGAAGGTCTTCGTCCCTAACAGAAAATGAAACCTAGATAATTCTTGCTACATTTATTTTAAAATAAGTTTATTTTGTAAAAACATGCATGAATTGTCTTAGCAGGAAAGTAAATTCCTGTTTCCAAAACCTTTTTCTAAGTTTTTTGCTCAACTTTTTTCTGTCAGTTTACTAAGTGCCAAATTGCTGGTCAGGTAGGACATGAGTTCACTTTGCCACAAGGAAACAAGGTCAATAGAGCTGCCTTGGGATAGCATTACTTTAAAGCTGGGTTAGAGATGAAGCGCCTTTTATATTATATTTGTAAAAGAGCCACAGTAGATATTTTGGAAAGAAGCTGTTTTCTCAAAGGAAAGAAGGATTTTTTTTTTTTTTTCATAATTAAACTCTTCAATTATTTAGACTCCCATGAAATGTTTTAACTTGTTGTAACCTGTGTACTGGAATCCTTCTGTAGCTGTATTAAATATTCCCACAGAGTTGCATAGGATGTGTGTGGAGGCGCTTATCCAGGTGTGATTTATGTATTAACCTCAGTCACAAGGTTGATCAGCTAATTGTGGGACCAAAATGTGCTTTCCCTCAACTCTGGCCTCAGGCCCTCTTCTGTTAGACAATCCAAAACAGGGAACATGCTGCAATTCAGGAACCTGGCACTCTTCTTAAGACCTATATTAAATATTTCCCAATAATCACTTCAGTTTACCAGTCTGTAACCTGCAAATGATGCTATTAGTTCCTTCCTTATTCTAGAAGAATTTTGATAGACCAAATTAATGACTAGTATGAAATGAACAATAAATGATTTAAAGTGTTATTTCTATTATTTATATAACATTAGATTTAGTAAGTTATGAAGTGAGGTTTAGTAATTTAATTTAAATGGATTAGACCAATAAGTTAAATGTTAAGTGTGTGACTTATGGTTAAATAAAATAAAAATACAAGATTTTTTTTGGTTGTTCATCTTATTTCCCACAGAAAGGAAAAATCTCTTTGCCTACATCAGTGTTTCTTCAAACGTAAACTGTAGTGAGATCATCAATACCTGGAATGCTTGTTAAAATATGGATTACTAGGCCTGCCTCCTTTCTACTAAATCCAACTCTCAGGTTCAGGCACTGTGGAAAACTTTCCAGATTCTAACACACACACACACACACATACACAAAATGGAGAGCCAGCAACCTCTGACCCAGACTAAGGTGAATCTCTGTAGGAAAATCTCAGGGAGCCTGCCTGTTCAGCACCGCCCCTTGCCAGACTCTCAGCCATTCCTGACTATCTAGGGCAGCCTACCAAACAGGGGCCTTAAATTGGGCTGTAGCACTGGGGCCTGCCGGCGAGAAGGAGCATTTCCCCTTCTTTTAGCATATTAAGTGGACTCATGAAAGCCTGCTCTACCCCTGAAAGTAAGGGAATGGAATTGGATTTATTATATCCTTGATAGAATTGTAGACTGAGTCACTATAATTTCTTTTAAGAGAATCACATAAAGAGATTAGCTGTCTAGTAGAGGAATTGGGTTTGTATCTCTCCAGAGAGAAGATGTAAGAGCAAATTGGTAAAGGCTACAGGAGATCATCAATTTGGCTCAGTATGAAGGGGAGCTTTTTTTTTTTTTTTTTTTTTTTAATAGAGATGGGGTCTCACTCTGTTGCCCAGGCTGGAATGGAATGGCATGATCTCAGCTCACTGCAACCTTGACCTCCCAGGTTCAAATGATCCTCCCACCTCAGCCTCTGGACTAGCTGGGACTACAAGTGTGTGCCACCACTCCTGGCTAATTTTTGTATCTTTTTTAAAGATGGGGTTTCACCATGTTGCCCAGGCTGGTCTCAAACTCCTGACTTCAAGTAATCCACCCACCTCAGCCTCCCAAAGTGCTAGAATTACAGGCATGAACCACCACATCCAGCCCAGGAGGAGCTTTTTAACTCTACAGTTGTCAGTTGTCAACATTTTGAAATGGACTACCTTGTGAGTTAGTGAGCTTGTCTTCACTGCAAGTGTTTAATCACAGAGGAGCTTCACAAAAACTCTATAAAAGACTCTCAAAGCGAATTAGCAGTACTGAGTAATTAGTCAGTCTGGGTTTCAAAAGGAACTATTTTGCTTGAAGGGGAATTGAGCTTATAATTTGTATTTGTGATTGTCATAAACTTAGCCTAAGGTTGACAGATCCTTTAAGTCAAAGTCTCAAATTTGAATCTGTCTAGAAAATTTCTTTTTGTTTTTTTCTTGAGGTGGAGTCTCACTCTGTCGCCCAGGCTGGAATGCAGTGGAATGATCTCAGCTCACTGCAACCTCTGCCTCCTGGGTTCAAGCGATTCTCCTGCCTCAGCCTCCTGAGTATCTGGGATTACAGGTGCCTGCCACTGCGCTTGGCTAATTTTTGTAGTTTTTAGTAGAGACTGGGTTTCACCATCTTGGCCAGGCAGGTCTTGAACTCCTGTCCTCATGATCCGCCTGCCTTAGCCTCCCAAAGTGCTAGGATTACAGGCATGAGCCTCCAAGCCCAGCCAAAAATTTCTATAGTGATTTTATTATCTCTATTAACACTTCTTTCCCCAACAGAACAGTCTTTATCACTGCCAGTGTGTGGACTGTGTTTTTGAGGCAGTGTGTATGCAAGGCAACAGAGAAGTTTCTGGGCCTGTGCCCTTGGCTGGGCACACAGGGAAGGAGATCTGTTATCAAGAGAATCTGAGAACCATGAAAATGTGAACTTTCTGATTTTACACAGTGGGATTCAAATATGCAACCAGCTATCAATATTGGAATGTATTCAGTTCTATTTAGTGAATGATTTATTAGAAGGAAAGAAATCTTTTCTTTAGGCTATTCATTTTGGTCCTTAATTGTAACGGGATGAATAAGCATAAGTGCATCAAGGAGCTGACACTTCAGTAAAGAGAATGAAAACAGGCCCCACACTGGGATGCCTGAGCTGTACTAGACCCTTCCCTCACACTGACTGTGCTTGATTCATCAGTGTGATCACAAAGATTAGATGATGATAGTTGGAAACTGAGACATTATTAAATAAAAAGTTACGCAGGGGAAATTTTAATTTGGCTGTTTGGGGTTTTTCTGTCTTTACAGAAATTTGGTCTAGCTGGAAAGACATGGGTTATGCTCATGATTGCCTCCAGCCTTTGAAGCCAGGCACCGAAACCACACCTTCATTTCCCCTCTTGCAGGTCCCTCTGCTGTCTGGGTTCTTTCATTCTCCAGCTCACCTCTGCCAGGAAGAGGCTGGAAATGTTCATCAGTGTCAAGTTGCATTCATATAAGTTCAGAGTTGTGTGTGTATTCTTAAAATTCTACTAACCATTAGAGCCCATTTTAATGTATCTTAATAGTGTCAATTTATGGTTTCAAACCCAACAGTATTGGATATTCAGGGACTTCCACAGGATCTTATAATAAAAAAATTCTCAGTTATAATCATCATCATTTAGAAAGAGGTCCCAAATAATAAAATGAAACTGAATACATTATGCTTGTAAGAGTTAAGTCCACCTGTAATCCCAGCACTTTGGGAGGTTGAGGCCAGTGGATCACGAGGTCAAGAGATTGAGACCATCCTGGCCAACATGGTGAAACACTGTCTCTACTAAAAAATACAAAAATTAGCTGGCATGGTGGCGCGCACCTGTAGTCCCAGCTACTCGGGAGGCTAAGGCAGGAGAATTGCTTGAACCCAGGAGGCGGAGATTGAGGTGAGCCAAGATTGCACCACTGCACTCCAGCCTGGTGCCTGGCAACAGAGCATGAGTCTGTCTCAAAAACAAACAAAAAAAAAGAGTTCGGTCAAGTCTGCTACAATGTATGATTCCAGATTCTATACAAGTGAGAAAATGCCCAAATGTATCCTCTTTAGACATTTTTAGTTTGTTTAAAGGAAAAAAAAGTATTATTTTCAGTGTGACTGTGTGATTTATGTACTAAGGTCCTGGCTGAGACTTGATATATAATTTCCAGTTTTGATAGACGAGGAGGACACTATTGTCTTGGTTAAAAAGAAAAAAATTTTTTAATGGGCCCTTGGGTTATCCATTGGTAAAGTCAAATTCCTATTTAGAAATGCCAAGACTTGAGGTCCTAAGGAGCTAATCTGCTCATATAATATCCCTTTGGGTGCACAACATCTCTGCAAATAGACTTTCACGTTCTGGGAGGAGCAAATTCAGTCTCATAGTAGGTGATGGCTCACAGGTACCAATGGCTATGTGAAGGGCTGTCGTAAACTGTTCCCTGCAACCTGGCTGGAAGTTGCACATGTGATTTGCTCAACAGAGGATGTTGAGAAAGGGATTGGCTAGCATTTCTGGTAATAGGCTGATTTACTCAGCATCAGGGCTTTTTCCTGTGTTATAATTCCATCATGTTATCCCAGAGCTTTTAGTAGTAAAGTCTCATTATACTTTTATTTTATTTTATTTTGAGACAGTCTCACTCTGTCACCCAGGCTGGAGTATAGTGGCTTGATCGTGGCTCACTACAGCCTTGACCTCCCAGGCTCAAGTGATCCTCCCATCTCAGCCTTCCAAGTAAACTGCCCTGCACACATATAGTCACTACTCAACAGATGTTCATCGTGATTGCTACTTTTTAACTCTTAGCATGTCCACTTCATCTCTAGGAGCTTAGGATTCCTTCTTTCCTCTTTTCTTTCCTTTCCTTTCCTTCCCTTTTTCTTTTTTTGACAAGGTTTCACTTTGTCACCCAGGCTGGAGTGCAGTGGAACAATCTTGGCTCATTACAGCTTCAACTTCCCAGGCTCAAGCAGTCCTTCCACCTCAGCTTCCTCCTAAGTAGCTGGTACTACAGGCATGTGCTGCTACGCCAGGCTAATTTTTTTTTTTTTGGTAGAGATGGGGTTTTGCCATGTTGCCCAGGCTGGTCTTGAACTCCTGGGCTCAAGCTATCTGCCCACCAAAAGTGCTGGGATTACAGGTGTGAGCCACCACACTTGGCCTTAGGAGCTTGGGATTTCTATGCTGTATTTTGCCAACCCGGGGCTCCTACATCAATATCCTGTCCAAGCCTAGGGCCAGCACTTGAGCCATGCTTCCAATTACCTTTGTTCTCAGAACACTCCCCACTCCTTTTCCTAAATTGAAACTCCCTTTCCTTCAAGATAGTTCAACGGGAAAGAAGCATCAGATAAAGCTTAATATGCTGCCCTCCCACATTTGCATTTTAAAACAGAAGCTTATTAATAAGAAAAATGAGTCTCACCTAGGGATTGTGGTATGAGAACAGACTGAATAAGCAAGGAAGAAGGAAGTTTAAAGGGAACTTTGTAGCTGTCTTTAAATTTATGAAAGGCTATCATAAAATGCAGGGAACCACAGACACATCAGACACATTCTGGGTTGTTCCAAAGCATAGAACATAAACCCAGTGGGAGGACATCCCAAGGATGCAGATTTGGCCTCAACATATTAAATAATTTTTCTTCCATGCTCTAGCAAATTGCCTTGCACATGGAAGGCAATCAACATTTCACTGTTTTTGTTAGCAATTAGAACTGTCAGATAGTGACTGCTTCTGGCTGTAATGAGTTCCTTATCACTAGAAGTGTTCAAGAGTAGTTGTCCAAGATGTTGTCCATTTGGATAAGAATTGAACTAACTGAATAATCCCTTCCAGCTATAAAACTCAGTGACATTTCTATAAATAGTTGAATTTCAACAGAGATTTTAGAGCAAAGGAACATTTTATCAATACTTTTTCCAAAAGGCAGGAGAGTCATTAAAATTGCGGGTTCTGGAGTTAGACATTACCTGGGTTCAAACCCTGGTCATCCTACTTACTAGCTGTGTGACTCTAAGGAAGTTACTTGCTATCTCTGTACATCAATTTTCTTATCTGTGAAATGGGGGCAATACTAGTGTCTTTCTCACAGAGTTATTGTGAGAACTCAATCAGTTAATACAGAAAAAGCATTTAGAAGAATAGCTGGCATATAGAAAGTTAATGTTCAATAAACATTAGTTATGAGGTATCATCTGATACCCTTGCCACTTCTACAGCTTTTTACGTCTTTTCAGTATGTGGAAGGAGGTCCTTTGTAGCATAATTGACCCTGACCTTGTTTTTTTCCCTAAATCAGATACCAGCCACGGCCACTGTGATTAACCAGTGGACTTTCTATCTCCTAAAAGCAAGCTTTAAAGCTAAACAAGCAGACAGGGCTGGTGACGTGCAGTTTATGAAGGATCTGCCAATGAAACACAATCATGGCTGTGGACACCCTAACCCTGCTATGTGCCTGGCAAGTGATAGATAACCAGTAAATATTTGTTGAATGACCTGGGTGCAGTGGTGTGTATCTGTTATTCCAGCTACTCAAGAGGCTGAGGCGGGAGGATCACTTGAGCCCAAGAGTTTGAGACCAGCCTGGGTAACACAGCAAGGCTAAATCTCTAAAAAATAAACAACTAAAAATAAAATATTTCTAGAATGAATAGATTAACTTTGTAGGGTTTCATTTTTCCCTACATTTTATTTATTTGTTTTTGATTAGGTGATACATTCACATGATTTAAAATTCAAAAGGAACAAAAGGATATATAAAGAAAAACCTCCCTCCCACCCAGTCCCTCAGCAATTCAGTTCCCTTCCCCCTAGGTAGCTAACATAACCAGTTTCTCAAATGTCTTTCCAGAGCTATTTTAGGCACAAATAAGTAAACATACTTGCTTACACACATTTATTTCTTTCCCAACTTTTTAAACAAATGGCTCATATACTGTTCTAGGCATGATTATTGAAGTAGCCTCAGAAATGAGAGTGAGTATGGGCATACCAAGGAGGAATTAAAGAAAGAGCTCAGGGACAGAAAAATCAACCAGGAGACTATTGCATTAATACAGATGTAAGGTGATTAGAGCCTGGACTAGTATATTAAATGGGATAATCAGGGAAAGAAGTGTTTAAATGCTTTTTAGCTTACACTAGAGTAACCACTGTAATGATCAACAGATAGAGTATTTCTGTCACCCCAGAAGTTCCCTTGTGTCCATTTGCAGCCAGCCTACCCTCCCCAGGCCCAGGCACCCACTCCTCTGCTTTGTCAGAGTTTTTCAGCTTTTGTGTTACAGGCCTCCATGCCCGTGGTCGGACCTCCACTCAGCGGAGTTAATCACAATATCAGTCAATGTCGATGGCACTTACTCAAGGCCAGACACTCCACTAAGCACCTACATGTGCTCATTCATTGAATTCTCTTTACCAGTTGAAACAGGTATTGCTTTTATCTGAATTCTGGATAATATAAGATACAGAGAAGTTAAATCACTTGTTGAAGATCACACAATTAGTACATAGCAAAGCCAGAATTTTGAACACAGAGAAATCTGCTTCCAGAGACCATATGTAAAAATAATATAAGAAAATATTCAGACCTCAACAGAAAGACTTCACTACTATTCATCAAGATTCAAAGGGAAGACCAATCCTCAGTATACTGATATAGAAGGAACTTGTCCAGAAGCCTTCAAGTGTGCTTTTTTTTTTTCAAGTGTGCTTTTAACTTGTCAATTAAAAGAAAGCCAGTAGCCTTTCTTTATAGGCATTAGCCAGTGGGCAGAGTTTCACTTTATTCCCCTGCCTTCAATGTGCACACCCCCATGATGTGTTCTTCTAAGAAATTATAACATTTAGAACTATCTCTTTATGTTATAACTCTGGTGTGGTCAGGGCAGTACTGAGAATGACAACTATCTCTGCCTATCTGTGGGTCCCAGAATATGCATGTCATTCTGAAACCACAAGGAATGCGGTTAAATCCTCTGGTCACATCTCTCAACAAAGATTTATCTGTTTCACTGTTGTCTCCAAAGACCTTTTTTCCTGGACTAAGATGTTAATTCACAGTGATGTCTACTAATGGGTCTTCCCTAAAGAGGAGCCTATTAAAGGAATTAATTACATTACATGTTCAGAAACTTCCCAGCATAATGAAATGATTCCCTAGCTAAAATAGTATGAGAAGGAAACCATTGAACTAAATCATAATGGAGACAAGTTTCCATAAAGTGAAATGCAAGTTTGCTAATATAACTGTAGACTATGAGAAACAGGAGAGTGAAAATGCTAATAATGAAACCACTTTTTTACTCACTGATGGAGTTTTAATAGATATAGATCATCTTTTTCCAAACATTTCAAGTTATTCATTATTACCTTCTATTTGAGGCCTAAGCTTGCCGCTTACTAACATTGCCAATTAACCTTAAAATGCAATTTTAATGTTTTGGGTTTTTTGTTAAATAAGAAAGTAGTTATCCTGAGTCAACATAGAATAAAAGAAAATGGACTTAGTTGCATTTGATGGCATTCGAATTCCAGAGGAGTTGGTAGAACGATCTATTCTGGAAATCTAGGTTGGTTTCGACACAGTGCGGCCTAAAGCTTGGGGAGTAGATTAGATGACTTTCTGCTCTCTTATTCCTCTGTATGGTCCATTTTCACACTGTGCAAATCTACAGAAATGATAATAGCAGAAGAAAAAGATAACAGCAGGTTAATTGTGGTGCTAGGGATTGTGCTGGCAACTGGCAAACTACCAATTCATTGGTTTCTAGGTAGATTGGGGACAGTGGTGCAGGGCAGGGTAACCTGGAATATTCATTAGAGTCAAAGTCTGGATTGTAGTCTTAATCTTGGTTCTCCCTTTATTTCTGGACAAGTCTCTTAGTTCTCTATTCCTCTGTTTCTTTAGCTGCAAAATGTGGATGGTGAACCTGTCTTTCCACCTAGGGTTTTCAACAACCAGGAGGTAGAAGCAGTGGGTTATGACAGTCTACTCTAAATCTGGCACAGTGCCTGGGCTCTGGGATAGTTTGGAGGCGGAATGGAGGGTTGGTTCCCTTGAGGGACCAACCCATTCATCATCAGTGGTTCTAGAGAGATCCTGATCCCAGGAACCAGGAGAGCCTAGCCCAGTTCTCTGGCCCCTCCTCCAGGCATTTGGGTTACTGTTGAGCAAAAGCGAGCTTTATCAGGACCTAGTCTATGCTTAACTGAAACTTGGGCTTTAGTCAGAAACAACTCAGCCTTCATAATGAGGCTCACAGGGAAGTTGTTTTTATTAATGATTATAGTATATAAAGCAATCATTTGCATGGTATGAACTCTTTCACAGATTATGGTGATAATACACTGTGTAGAGAGACAGAAAAGTTACAGAGTTTGCAAGATAATAAAACACATTTCAATATCTTGCTATTGCTTAGATTTCAAGTGCTTCTTAAAATGGATAAGCTAAATAAACTCTAACATAGTTCTAGCTAAAAGTCATAGTCTAACAGTTCTGATGGAAACTGTTAAACCAATTCTGTAACCAAAAAGATAAACAGCTTAAAACTGCCAGGTATCAGTATTATTGTAATATTCCTTTTATCAAAAACCTATAACTGAAATTTATAGGTAAGAGTTTACAGTAAGCAGCAGGTACCTGGAAACTTGTCAGTTAAGATTTCCCTTTATAGAAGAACCTCTGCTGTAAGCTTTTCAGCCCTCTAAAGCCAGTAAAATTAAAAAAAAAAAAAAACTTTCACAATTAGTTTCTAAGGAAATTATGTAAAGGTCATGATACTAAGAGAAAAGTTTTAAATTGTCATTTCCAATAGGACATAAGCCTCCTAAGAAAAAAACAACCTTGTGTGTTTTTCTTTTGGGGGAGACATATATAAATAACAATCAAAAATCTTTTTCTTGATTTAATTTTAAAGGAGATAGTTAACCGAATCACTTTAAAATGACTTCCTGCTGCTCCCCCAACCTCCTCAAAATTGAGAATACAACAAATATTTGCATAGGTTTATTATTCACATGTAATCATGAATAATTCACTTTGTACAGACAGCTGGGTAAACAAGAGATTTGGAGTTTCCTTTTCCTAGAATATTTTTCCATTGGCTGAAAGGAAACAGTATCAGTGGTGATTTTATATGATTTTCAGTGCCATCTTGTCTTCTCTCACCTGGGTAGGAGACCCCTCCTCCCTGCTGTTCTTTTTTTTTTTTTTTTTTTTTTTTTCAGTTTACTTATTTCTGTTAGTTTTTGGTTTACAACTCACCAACATAACATTTTTTAGTATAAAATGAAAAAATAGCTCAGTCATTAGTTTTTTTAGTCTGCAAGACAACAAAGTGTATGTTTCTCACTTTCCACAATATTAGAGTTTTTTTTAAACTGTGGGTTTGCTTTTGTGTGAAGACCCTCTTACTGATGGAAAAAGATCCTTCAGAACTCATTCTGCCTCATCATTACCACCTTCATCTTTTCCTATCAGTCATTAACAATTTCCCAATTATTTGACAGTCTTCCACAGAGCTGGTTCTTATTTCCCTCTGCTCCTCCCAGGCCTACGTGAGGAAGTGGAGCATGTATCACTGAAAACAGGTTTAACCAAGGCATTTCCACTCCTGGGCAAGGGGGCCTAATTTACCAAAGGTCAAGGATCCTTCCAGTTCTGTGAACGTCATTAATCAAACTGTGATAGTATAACCTGTGGTTTAGGAGACAATAAGACTTGCCATAATTCATCTATGACCAAATGAGGGGTTGAGGGTCAGTGCGGGAGTGTCATAGTATATCTTTGGGAAATCCTTGCTCTTTGTCGTGGCCTGGCAAGTAAGAATTTTCCCCACCCACCAAATGTCAAGCATCCACCCTGACTATTGAGGACAAACATTGGCTTTGGGATGTATGTGTCCTCTATTCAGCAACACATATAATAAAATATGAATGTGAAAGAATGGCAAGTAGCATTCTAGAGAAAATTAACCATAATTTGACTAAATTAAAAATTAATGTTTTCTTCATTTAACATTTAGGGCTTACTATATGCTAGATGTGTTCTAAGCACTTCATACATATTAACTCTTTAATTCCCATAACAATCCTTTGAGATAGGTACAATCCTTATCCCCATTTTACAG
The DNA here is from genome assembly GCF_009761245.1 of Sapajus apella. Lineage (NCBI taxonomy): Eukaryota > Metazoa > Chordata > Mammalia > Primates > Cebidae > Sapajus > Sapajus apella. Next base: position 6,527,494 of record NW_022437035.1, read on the forward strand.
ATATGGAAACTGAGGCACGGAGAAATTAAGTAATTTGCTTATTGTCACCACAGGAAGTGGTCAAGCGAGGATTTGAAACAGGTAGTCTGACTCCAAAATCTGTGCTTTTAACCACCATGCTTTCCTATGAGTATAATACTTGTTGATGGTAAAAAGTATGGCAAAATAAGAAAAGCACTAAGAAGAAAAAAATTACCCATAGTCCCACCCTCTTCTTTAGTATATTTCCTTTGTGTGTGCCTGTGTGTATTTTTTTTGTTTTTTTCAATTAACTATACTTTGTGAATATTGTGCCATAGAAGATATTGATTTGATTGAACATTTAGATCATTTTCTTAGTCAACTGTGTTAAGTACTGGCCCAGCTAAGTGTGGAAGCACTTATGATTAGTGGAATGGAGGGGGTTGGGGGACTGCTGATTTAGCAGGTGCCTTATTTCCCTAAGCCAAAGAGCTGCCCTGAAAATGGGCCAAATATAATTTCTTTTAAGCAACCTGAAAAATGTGTTTCAGCCTAGAAACATACCATGACTCTTCCCTTCAAAACGTTTCGTTTACGTTCACATTATAATGTTCAGTGTTCTTAGGGGCAAGGTAGCAGGGGCAGTGGGGGTGGCAGCAGGGAGTGGGTGTGAGTCTTAATGCAAAGAGAAATGTAGGCTAGTCAACAGGAAACCCAAAGTGCTTGATACAGCACAGTGACCTCTAATTGTACCCTGGCATGGCTGCTTTCTCTTTCTTTGATAGGGGTTGCAAAAATATAATAAATATAATAATATACATTTGAAAAAAACATTTATCTGGTAAACAAAACTGTTGTTATATGCCAAGACAGTAAGCATCTCTGAAGCCAAGACAGCAGTGGTCATTGCTCTGGCCAGCTACAGCTTTTGGCCAAGTCACATGCCATCCTGTCAACAGCCAAAGAGGTAAACAGCATAGATATGTGCTGACCTAACCTCAGATACTCTCGGGAGCACAAGGAAATTGGCTTGAAAAGACTTTCTCTTTTTTTCCTCTTTATTAATTGAATTTCTGTCTCTAATTAAAGAGGCAGAAACGGAAAACAATATTCAAAAGGGAAAGTCAAAGAATAATCCCCGTCTCTGGAAAAAAAGAAAAAATCACCGAATCATTAGAAACATGGCTGCATTGATTCTCTCTCTGTCCCTGAGCTGTTTACCTATTTTCAGGTGAGGAAGTGAAGAGGAGGGCCAAGGGCCAATGGCCAACATTTTCAAAGGGCCCTCTCTGGGAATTACTTTCATATGTACATAAATTTCCACAATAAGTATCTTCTGAAGTTTGTATGCAACTCAATTGTTCTTTCAAGCTTCTTATCCAATGTTCTAACTTGAGTTGTGCTACCAGAAAATCAGGTGTAGCTTAATTGCTAAGTCAAAGTTGGCTTCTTTTGAAAATCAAAACTCACTAACTTGAGCCCCTAAATTCACCCCACCTCCTTATTTTTTCCTTTAAAATGCCCTTTTTCCTACTCCCCACAGTCACTGGACTTAGGTCCCCTTGTAGCATTGCAGGCAACTGCCATTTGAAATTTTAAAAATGAAATTTGGGCCAGGTGCAGTGGCTCATGCTTGTAATCCCAGGACTTTTGGAGGCCAAAGAGGGCAGACTGCTTGAGCCCTGGAGTTTGAGACCAGCCTGGGCAATGTGGTGAAACCCTGTCTCTACAAAAGAATACAAAAATTAGCCTGTAGTCCCAGCTACTCAACTGGGAGGATCATTTGAGTCCAGGAGGTCAATGCTGCAGTGAGCTGTGACCGTGCCTGAGTGACACAGCAAGACCCTGCCTCAAAAAAAAAGGTTTTTTTCTTTACCCCTAAACTAAGGTCACATCTCTTTCTGTTTCCAGTGTTTTGAAAACTAGTTCTAACTCTTTCTATCTAAGTCTTCACTTCTAGTCTTGGGGGAATGACAAGGCATTGGGACAGGAAACGAGTAAGCCCTTCCAACCAACAACCTACTAGCTGTTGAAGGTTTCTACTACATCCAGGTTCCAAACAGACTCCTTCAAGTGAAGATTTGGGGAGCAGTGAAGTACTAAGGACCAGACTAACAATCTTTCTCCAGAGAAGGCTTCAGTAGGTAGTAACTAGAACTCAGGCTAATATATTATATTGAAACTCACCATTACAGAGGACTTACAAAGGGTTTCTAATGCATATAATCACATTGAAGTTTCATCATTATCTCCTGGGGTTGGGGAGTAGGCGGGTAGCAACTACTGCACATAGCCTGTGTTGGCTGCCCCAGATCTCACAGTTTATGGAGGACCTGCTCTGAGTGCACCTGTACCATGTACATGGCACCTGTATCCTGGCCTTGCTCCCTCCTTGCCTTGAGTCTTCCTCACTCCTTGCCCAGCTCTGCTATAGTGCCTTATACTGCAGTCAAAAGCTGTCTTTCTCCAAGACATACTGATCAGTTAGCCTAAGCTGTAAACGTTTGCTTTTGGTGTCCCTCTACCCAAAGAGGAGTCTTCAGGACTCCTCTCCTGACACCCTGCTTCCTGCTGTTCCTGCCCTCTCACGCCACATCTCCCATCTCCCAGGATGCCCTGCGGCCACACCCCACCCAGGCCTGCTGTCTTGGAAAACCACTCATGACTCGAGCTTGCATATTTTCTCCCACAATTAAACTCACTTGCCCTACATCTCCTCTCTCTGAGTCCTGCTAGGAGTCCAATTTGTGCTAAGAGACTACTGGCTGGCAATGGTATACTATTCTAATACAACAGTCCCCTTAGGAACACTTGTTAGCCATGTGGGCGTGGGTGAGCAATTCAGCGCCCTCTGAGATTCACCTGTGAAATGGGGATAATCATTCTTTACAAGTGAGGACCAAGTGAAATCATTTGGAATGCTATGTATGTATACACATATCACCTGAATTCCTTCTCTTCCCTCAACCCTCCCTTTCTCTTATAAAGTAATTTCAGGGCACCATCTTCTGCTGCCTGGATTACTGCAGCAGCCTCTGGACCACAAAATTTTCTCTGCAGTTCAAGGACATTTCATTTCCCATCTTGCAGATGGTAAGACACATTTACACATCAGCTGGCTTCTGAATGTGGCTTCTGGACATTCAATCCCCCCAACTACTTTTATCTTACAACTTCAGTCACTACCCCCGGCACGGTTATCTCTTGCAGTTACCCCTGTCATACCACCTTTGCCTGTCGATGGCACTATGAAGTCCCCATTGGCACCTGTTCATGCCTCTCAGCCTAACCCCTGCTAAGGAGCTGACAGGGGCAGCGTGCTCCAGTAATGCTGAAGCACTCTTCTCAGGGAGGCTCACCCAAGAGGGAAAGAAGAGCAGAAGGAAATGAGGGAAGGAAGGTGGAGGCTAGAAAGACACTTTGGAAACTGTGAAAGTGGCCCTGAGCTCACATGAAATGCAAGCCAGCAAAAGTGTTGAGATTGGAAATTTTAATGTGGCCCTTCTGAGAGAACAGCTGTAGCACTGCAATTTCCTAGAAATCTGGATGGACATATTTGAAGACAGGGAAGCACTGAATGGAAATAACTAGAAAAGAGGCTTCCTCCTGAGCTCTGAATGTCCTATCATAGAGGAGTTACAAGAATGAGCAAAGCTAAGAGCAGACTGAAAACCCACATGTTGTACATTTAAAGTGATAGCTGGGAACCCAGATTCTATTTTTACTCAAAAAAGAAAAGCAGGGGAACATGCATGAATTGCTATGAGCAAGAAAGGCCAGCAAGGAAAGAGAGAAAAACAAGGGAGGAGAGACCAGTGGCAGCTTTCAGGACTGACATTACGATGATTTTTCTTTCCCTGCTCTAAGAAGTTGATCTGGTGGTCCTAAGTTCCTGGCATTGGGCAATTTCCCAAAAGTTTGGAGAAGTTACTCATGAAGAAGCAGCCAACTCCAGACAGTTCGTCGGGAAATGAGGAGAGTCAGTGCCTGGGTGGTTTTCATACTAATCCAGGATTTATTAAAGCTCAGAAAGCAAGCAGCAGAGAAGGTTTTTGTAATGAGACATTTTGCAAATAGAGTCATCAGCATTTTTAGTAGAAAAGAATGTTTCTCTCTGATACTTTCTGAAGGAGGTGGCTGGCTTGGGAGGCTGGGAAAAGGAGGGGGCTCCTTCTGTTGAGTGCTGTGACATGTGGGGGACTCCAGCAGTGGGAGACTCTTTCCTTTCTGAGTTCTCTCCCCTCCAGGGTACAAAGTTTTTATTTGTAGTTGGGAGGAATTAGACTTAATGATCTAATAGAGCTAACTTTTTCCTCTCAATGTGGTATGATGTGGCATCAGTAGCTCTGCCAGATACTGATGCTACCAAGGGAACTTCAGTGCAGGTGGACTTCACGTTATTACATTGACTTCTTCTTACAAAGTTACATAGAAACTAAATTGTTTTAAATCTTCACAAATAGTTAAAGAAGCCCTACTTGAAATCTTTTGTAAATCTACATATGCATCTGAAAGGTGAGTAAACACTTCCAAAAATGTTTTGCTTGCAGCTCTGAATTTTGATTGGTCTCCTTTGCTGCTGGAACATTCAGGATGTGTAAATGTTACGGTTTAGATTAATCATCTGTCCATACCCCCCTTGATTTTCCAGAATGTTCTATCGAACAGATTGGTTTCCCTTCGTGTAAAAAAAAAAAATCCAATAATTCTTGTTTCTTTGGGAATTTATAATTTTTTACTTAAAAACAAATTGTTATTTCCAAACACACTAGAAGACTATATCATCTAGCCCTTGAACAAGAGCATTGACCGAAGTTTGAATGAGGAGATAGGCCCACAGCATAAGTTGATGCTGATTGTCAGTGGTCAGCTCAATATACATAGCTTCTTGGAAATGGGTTTTGTGCAAGGCACTGCTGGGTATGATGAAAGGAAGACCTGAGCCATTCAGACGGTCCATTTGATGCAGCAGCAACAAGCCCTGAAGAGGAGTGGGATTAACAAATACCAACAGGTTACCACACACCTCAGAGCAGAGAGAGAGATCTGGCATGGCGAGGGAAAGCTTCAAGGAGGGAGTGACTTTTGAGCTGGCTCTTGGCGGGAGGTCAGGGTTTGTATACATAGAGTCAGGCAGGAAGAGCATCTCCTACTAGGAGCGAAAGAGGAGTGACGGCTCAGAGGTTGAGGACTGAAGGGGGTTTGGTGACAGAAAATGGACAAGTGTGGCAGGAGTTCCAGAAAGGAAACTCTGGAAAAGTTTCAGAACAAAGTTTGAATTAAGGGTTTGCAAACACTTATGCGAAAACAATAATTGCTAAGAAGAGTCAAGCATGGGTGCACTAGGAACTAATCACTTCCTGTTTTTTATAAGGTTATTAGACTGGTAAACTAGAGGATGTTGGCCAAGAGATTCTTGTGATTGGCTGGAATTTGGTCTTTTTCTAATGTAAAGTTTCTATAGTTCTGTGTAAGAGCAGAATTCAACTGGACTGAGTTCCATTATGCCACTCGTTGCAGCAAGGCATCTGCCATGGGCTCTGTGATATTCTTGGTAAGGCTGTGGTCTGTGTAAAGCAGCATTCATCCCCAGAGATGATGAATCAATGGCAGGATACAGGATGGTTCCCGTACTATAACAGGGCTTGATGTTTGGCCCATTTCATTTTTCCATCTTCATTTCTGTTTGCCAATGACATAAGGAAACACACGGGCACACAGGATACATTGAGTTCCAGATAATATGAAACTGGAAGAGATAAATGTATTAATTGATGTATCAAAAAAGATCTTTTGGGGCTAGAATGATAGAGAAAAACAAGCAGATGAAATACGATAGTTATAAATACAAAATACTGTATCTAGGGTCAAAAAATCAACTTCTCGAGAAGCAGATGGAGAAATATGTCTTAACCACAGTTGATGTGAAAAGAGACCGAGGCCTTTTAGTTTACCACAATATGGCCCTAACAGTGTAATGCGGCTTGGCACAGAAAGGCGATATTTAGTAAACATATTGTGTCACTCTGTTCTTTAATTCAACAAGTCCTTATTTAGTCCCCTAATATGTGTCAGGCACAAGGTTGGGCAGTGAATACACCCTGGGAACAAGACAGAAAGAGTCCCTCCCACACTTAGCCTGTAGTTTAGTAGAGGAGAGAAACACCACCAGAAAAAGTAAATACATAATCATTAAACCTTGTGACAGGGGTCTGGAGGGACACAAATAAAAGTGGGGCAGGGTCAGGAGGGACCTGCATTTCATGAAAGTGGTCAGGGCAGGCATTTCTGAGGAAGTGGTGTTTGAGGCCATACGAAGAGGAAGGAGAGGCAGAGAGGCAGGACAGTGAGTGCATTGGCCCTGAGTCTGGAAGGAGCTTGATGTGTTTTTGGAACTGAAAGACCAATAAAGCTGGCCCCCACCATGACTGCCAATGTCCACCATTCTCCTGTTCTTGAATAGCGATGAGGCTTCTGACACGTGGCTGCCTGGCTGTGCTATATTTCCCAGTTTCCCTTGCAGTTGAACATGGCCATGGGACTGAGTTCTCATGAATGGAATGCTAATAAAAGATCTTTAGTGACAGCTGGGGCCCTTAAGAGGTGGGTGAAACCCCTCCTCTTTACACTTTCCTTTTCTTGCTGGATACATCTTGGACTTGGTAGCAACCTAGCTTATACCAGAACATCACATGGGATAGCAGATCCCCAATCAGAAGGGGCCTGGGTCACTGAATGACTGCAGAGAATAGAGCCACTTGCCAGCCTGGATCACTCATGTCACTCATCATCACTCACCACTTAAGATGATTACTTGAGAGAAGAAAGATTCTATATTCTTTAAGCCACATGTCTTACTTAACCTATGATAGAAACAAAGGAGATACTAGTGCCACCAATCAGTCCACATTTAGAGTGTTGCATTTAGTTCAAAGGGTCACATTTTTAAAAGAGACATTGACCATTTGAAGCATGTCTAGGGAAAGGTAACAACAACAAAACATTTAGGAGTCTGAAAACCAAGTCAACAAAAAGCCTGTTAAAGACATTACAGTTGTTTAGTCTGGAAAAGAGATTTCTCCAGGGTGACATGATAGCTGTCTTCAAACATTGAGTAAGAGGAATGAAACTGAATTGGGGTGGCTCAATGGGACCTGTGGCTGGTTGGGATTTGTGATGAAGCAGATTCTCATTCAATACAGGGAAGAAGTGTCTAACAATGAGGGATGATTAGAAAAAGGCCAGATTGCTTTGAGCATCAGAGGCTTCTCCCTATCACTGCATCCAGAAGCTGGCTACCCACTTTTGAGGAGACGTTGCAGGGGTGATCTGACATCATGGTGGCAATGCTAGAGAATTCTAGGGTTTCATGTAGGAGAGGCGATAAATCATGCAGGTGAAGCCAGGTCACAAGGGGAATTGACTGTCAGTTTGGAGTGTATCCTGGAGCCAAGTAGCATCTTGAAGGTTTCTGAGCAGAGTAGCAACATGATCAAAGCAATCTGCTAGGAACATTGCTTTGGCCAACATGGGGTGGAAAAAGCCCTGATTTTTTTTTTTTGAAATGGAGTTTAGCCCTTGTTGCCCAGGCTGGAGTGCAATGGCGTGATATCAGCTCACTGCAACCTCTACCTCCCAGGTTCAAGCGATTCTACTGCCTTAGCCTCCCAAGTAGCTAAGATTATAGGCACACGCCAATTACGCCTGGCTAATTTTGTGTTTTTAGTAGAGACGGGGGTTTCTCCATGTTGGTCAGGCTAGTCTCGAACTCCTGACCTCAGGTGATCCATCCACCTCAACCTCCCAAAGTGCTGGGATTACAGGCGTGAGCCACCGCACCTGGTAAAAGTCCTGATTTTTATAGCCCGTGTTGGTCATTGGGAGCTTGTATTCCCTGAACCAGTAGCAATTTAAAGAAAACCAAGAGTAAACAACATTGAATTTCTTTACTTTATTCTTGAGATAATCCAAAAAATATTTATGGGCTAGCATTTTTTAACAATTTATCTTCCAAGATGGATGATCCTTTCATTTCAAGGAACTAAAAGTATTTGACACCCTAGTCTCATTCAGCCTTGTCTCATATCTGAACCGCTATGTCAGGGGCAAGACTATCACACCTCCTCTCTCAGATAAGGACTCACAAAGAGAAGTGAGTTGTTCAAGGTCACAGTGAGTCAATGGCAGGGCAGGCTCTTTGAGGTCTCCCAGCTCTCAGGTCCATATGCTGCCTTGTACCCATGCAAAGGGCACCTCAACTAGGAATGTCCCCCACATGCCAGAAGAAACCAACCTGAATGAACATCCTTTCTGAAGGTAGAAATTACCTGAGATATTTAAGTCTTAACCAATCGCATTTTTTAGATAAGTAAACAGGCTTAGCGAGGTCACATGGGCAAAGGCCTACCTGAGACTTGAACACAGGCCTGGGGTTTCTTGTACTACATCTTACCATTCTATCTATCCATAAAATGGTAGACCCAGAAACACCCCACACGATCACCTGGAACCAACTAGGCTATCATCATCAGCTCCACTGTCTGGAAATATAAAGGCTTATATTGGCTTTGGCCACCAAAGAGAGGAAACATTCTGCAATCCTTAAAAACTCACAGCCGAGGGGGGCGGGGAGAACTGTTCGAGCCTTGTACTTACAAAGTCAAAAGAGAAAACATGTGTTTCACATTTGTCTTGGGATGGGAAAGAAAAACTTTTCCTTTCACTTAATCTTGGTTTAAACAAACAGAGAGACTGCCCTTTCTGTAAACTCACCGAATGTCAAATATTGTTCACTTGCATGGCATCGGCTTACTAAGCCACTACAGAGCCACTTTCCTCACGTAATCCCCTCAATCAGAAGGCACTTCAGCTTGAAGAGGGTCAACCGAAATAATACACATTTCCTCTGATGATTGGACGAGGGTCAGCTGATGGAATCAGGTTTCCAAACCTATAACCCCTGGTTTCAGCCGGAGACTTGAGGCAATACAGCTTCAGTCATGACTCAGGATTTTGTGAGTGAAAGCAAGCACGTCAAGTGATGTAAGAAAATTCCCCCATTCCTCCAACCCACTGCCTCCTCCTCCCTGGGGAATTCAGTCGGAGAGCATTGTGTTGGGGGTGGGGGAGAGACCGAGGTGTCATGTCACTGGGTGCTGAGCTGCCGGGCACTCCTCGTATCACCATTGCAGAGGCCAGCGTCATCACCATTGCAGTGGCCAGCCTCAGCGCTTGACAAAGGAAGTACTCAGTTACAATTACCTTCCTGTTGGCCAGCAGCTCAGATAATTGCTTTGCAATGTGTGTGAGAACCTCATAAATTAAACTAAGAAACAGAGGGGCCAGGTCTGGGCTGAAGGGAAGTGTCAAGTGGAGGAGGCAGTGATGCAAGTCTACCTTTGAAGTCACTTTGTTTGTGAAAAGTCTGCTGTGCTCTCTTAAGGAAACTCCACTGGAATGAGGTTTCTGTGCATGTGAGGTTTAGGGCTATTGTTTTTGGCTCTGACTTTCACCTCAAGCCCTAGCTAGGACATGCATAAATCCCTTAACAACAGCCTGACATGAAATTGCTCACCCTCTCATTGCATCAGGGGACTTTTACTCAGGTGGATTTTGAATGCCTCATTGTTTAATAGGACAGGAAGTTTACTCTCAATGTAAATGAGGAATCCTTCTCCCCGCCTTACCTCCTTGGAAGATTGTTACAGAGGCCTGCCTTGTTGGCCCTAGCCAGGCTTCTGGTCTAGCTCCTTCCATAAAAGCAGCTGCAGCCCGGCAGCAGCTGCCCACTTTCTTTATCAGGGTAAGGCTTTTCTTAGGACCAAAGTTTTGGGGCAGGCTTTTCCCTAGAGGGGTTGCTGGGTGATGGGTTAAGTAAGGGCCACCCAGGGACTAGGTGGGGCTGGATGTGAAAAGGATTGGATTTTCTCTTTTCAGTTTCTTCATTCGGATCTGGACCTTAGATTTGTTTATCATAGAGAGGGAAGCCCCTTCTCCAAACCTTACAATGCTTTTCTTCCTTGGGCTATATCACAAGGAAAAAGTGGGCAACTAGCCCACAGGTAGGGTATAAGGATAGGACTCTGAAGTCAAAATGTCTCAGGCTAACCAACACCAGAAAGAAGATGCCTAATTCAGAACCATGACCCTACCCTCTGCTAGAGCAAATCTCTGAGAAAGATAGAAACTTCTAGAAAAATCCTTGTGGGTCCCCCACATTTCACACCACACTCTGTAGGCAAACCCTTTTTAAAAACTAGGTATAACCCTCTCAATCTTCTTCTGATGCCCCCAGCAACGAGATTGACTGAGAGATCTTCAAAGGGAGAATAGTCTCAAATACAACTACTTTAGCCAAAGGAAACCAGATATGGACAACGAGGGAAATGACAGAGACACTAACTCAGTAAGATGAGGAAGCCCTAGTTTATTTGGTTTGTATATCCAGAATCTTTTTTCCTACAAATCTGAATAGAAACCAATAATTAGTTAAAAAAAAAATCAAGTCAGGCACTGTGCATATAGACCTAGAGATTAGTCTAAGGTTGAATTCCCATCACTATTGCCTTCCACACACAGCTTCATCAACAATGATGAAGAGTCAAGGACGGGCCTGGTGCGGTAGCTCAGGTCTGTAATCCCAGCACTTTGGGAGGCTGTGGCGGGTTGATCACTTGGGGTCAGGAGTTCAAGACCAGCCTAGGCAACATGGCAAAACCTCGTCTCTATTAAAGATATTTATTTTAAAAAATTAGCTGGGCATGGTAGTGCACACCAGTAATCTCAGCTACTCCAGAGGCTATAGCAGGAGAATTACTTGAACCCAGGAAGCAAAGGTTGCAGTGAGCCGAGATCGAGCCACTGCACTCCAGCCTGGGTGACAGAGCAAGACTCTGTCTCAAACAAAATAGTCAAGGATGATCCTTGACAGCAAATATCCTAAAGATTTATTTGTTTAAAATTGCAACATTGACCAGAGTTTTACACACATGTGTATGTATATATGCATGTAAGTGTGTGATTGTGATTTTATTTGCACCAGCTCAGGTATAGCTAAGTAAGAAGTGGCAGCCTTACTGGTGGCCAGAGCTCTGTTCTCAGAGCTGCTTTCACATTGCAGTCACCTGTAGAGCTTCATCCACAACACACAGATACCTGAGTGCCTGAGTGTTCCTCCCAGAGATTTGGATTTAACTGGGCTTGCCTGGGATCTGAGAGCAGATTTTTTTTTTTTAAACTCCCCAGGTGATTATACTGTGTGTCCAGGTCACCATCCACTGAAGTAGGCCAGTCCCCTAATGCAGTCTCTTCCCTCCACTGGTCTGTAAAATTGAGCCACATTTGCCAGCTCCTTGCACAATATCCGGTTACTTGGGCACTGGTGATTCTCTCATTTCCCTGGTCCTAATCCTGGCTTCACCCTGCACTTCAGCGTCTGGGATCTGGCCTCCCTGTGACTATACCATGACAAAAAAAGTTCTTCCTAAAATGTCCTCTTGTATAATTAACATTTTAAGTTACTTCCTACTCAATAAAAATGATTGTATTTATAAAGAATCTAGTCATTCTCATGAAATGAGGTGAGAAAAAACCAAGCTGCTTGGGAGGCCGAGGCGGGTGGATCACGAGGTCAAGAGATCGAGACCATCCTGGCCAACGTGGTGAAACCCCGTCTCTACTACAAATACAAAAATTAGCTGGGCGTGGTGGCGTGTGCCTGTAGTCCCAGCTACTCGGGAGGCTGAGGCAGGAGAATTGCTTGAACCTGGGAGGCAGAGGTTGCAGTGAGCCGAGATTGTGCCACTGCACTCCAGCTTGGCACCTGGCGACAGAGTGAGACTCTGTCTCAAAAAAAAAAAAAACAAAAACAGAAAACCAAGCTGCATTCAGTAGCACTTGACTGCTTGGCTGGATCCTTCCTCAGCAAGTCTGTGTACCAGCTTCGTACAAGGCCAGTGCAAATCTACCCTGTTGAAGGCACAAATAACTGTGTATTGGGAACCCTCAGAAACCTTTGAGGGCTGGCACAGAGCTTGGCACACCGAAGGTGCTCAGCAAACTTCTGATGAAACTGAGAATATTGAGTCTGCAATTTCAGGGTGCTTCCCCAACCTAATTTGGTTCTGGAAATTCAAATGACTGGACTGAGAAAAAATTGTCCTGGTGATTACAACACCCCCTTTCAGAGAATGCAGCAAGTAGCAAAGCTAGCTAAAGAAACGCAGGTGTGATCAGTAGATACGCACAAGCCTGCCATCCTCCCGGCCTCTCCCCTTTCTAACTCCTCCCTCAGAACAGCCCTTCATGCCATTGCAGAACCAAGGTGCAGGGGTTTCCTTTCCACCCCAAAAGCAATTTGGTTGATGGGGTGTTAAGCCAGGATCTCTCTGGGTAGAAATGACTTTCTGTGCTATTAATGATAAATGGTGAACAAGGAGATTCTCTTTAGTCTGTTAGTCTATGTAAGCACCTAAGTGCCCCAGATTCTCAACAGTTGCCATTTTTTCTTCTTTGGGTTCTATCTTGGCCATCTCGCCTCACTCTGAGCTTCTGGAAGGAGGTAATAGACGTCAACTAGCATCTGCCTGTTGACATTGTTCTTCTGTTTTATATTCTTGAGTTAATATGTTCTAATATCTGGTTGGATGGACTTTTCCCAACCCCATCTCACCCTTCCTTTTCAAGACTCTGTTATTTTCTCTCATTCATGAAATATGAATTTCCTTTTTTTTTTTTTTTTGGATTAGTCTAAGGTTGAATTCCCATCACTGTTGCTTTCCGCACACAGATTCATCAATGATGATGAAGAGTCAAGGATAGGCCAGGTGCTTGGCTCACACCTGTAATCCCAGCACTTTGGGAGGCTGAGGTGGGCGGATCACTTGAGGCCAGGAGTTCGAGACCCACCTGGCCAACATGGCAAAATCCTGTCTCTATTAAAATACAAAAAAATTTTAGTTCAGTGGCACGACCCTGGCTCATGGCAACCTCTGCCTCCTGGGTTTAAGTGATTCTCCTGCCTCAGCGTCCTGAGTAGCTGGGATTACAGGGTGCCTGCTCCCACGCCTGGCTAATTTTTAATATTTTTAGTAGAGATGGGGTTTCACCATGTCAGCCAGGCACGCCTAACCTCAAGTGATCCACCTGCCTCGGCCTCCCAAAGTGCTGGGATTACAGGCGTGAGCCACCACTCCTGGGCATGAATTTTCTTTTAAAAAAAAATTAATACATCTCACTGGAGTTTTTATTGGAATCATAATGAATCAGCAAATTAATTTAGGACTAAACAAATTTTCTAAATTCAATTTCCCTGTGTAACAATAGCTATCTTATTCAAATCTCTTTTAAAATTTCCCAGTAAAATTGTGTAGTGTTCTTTATCAAGATCCCACACAGGTTTATTGCTATGTGATTTATGGCTTTCGGTGCTACTGTGAATAGGATATTGGAATTATGGTTCTCAATGGCTTACTGGTAAAGATGAATGTCTTAGCTTTGGGGTGTTTATCTTGTGTCCAGACATTTTTCTAAATCCTTTCATTAATTTCAGTAGTTTCTATTTGTTTCCTTATTTTTAAGGGTACACCCACATGATTGCAAAGAATAATATTTTAGTGTTCTAACATATTAGTGCCCTAGAGCTGCTGTCATAAAGTACCACAAACTGAGTGGCTTAAAAACAACAGAAGTGTATTTTTGTACAGTTCTGGAGGCTGGAAATCTGAAATCAAGGTGTCAGCTGGGTTGGCTCCTTCTAGGGGCTCTGAGAGAGAAACTGTTCCATGCCTCTCCTAGCTTCCAGTTGCTGCCAGCAATTCTTGGTGATCCTTGTCACAAAGGCCTGTCACTCCAGTCTCTACCTTTGTCTTCACAAAGGTTTCTTCCCCATGTGCCTGTGTATCTCCAAATCTCTCTCTCCTTATACAGATATTAGTCATTGCACTTAGGGCCTACTCTCCTCCAGTATAACCTCATCTTGACTTGATTACATCTACAAAGACCAGATTTCCAAATAAGGTCATATTCACGGGTACCAGGAGTTAAGACTTTAACATGTCTTTTTGGGGGACACAGTCCTGCAACATCTAGTGTACTTGTTTCTGATGAGGCTACATCTAGAAGTTGTGGTCCAGCTCATGAACCATATTTTAAGATGTACATTGAAAAAAGGCATTTGTCCTGATAAAAGTGGCCACATGGTGAAGGGTCTTACATCTTCGTGATATGAGAAATGCTATGGGAACTCTTCAGCTTGGATCCAGGCCTTCAGAAAAGTATAATGTCCACCTTCACATACATATGAGGTTTTCATGGTACACAGAATCTGTATTGGAGGGAAGTAGATTTTGGCTCAATATAATTTTGGCTCAGGATCCAAAGCCTCTTTGGATTAAGGCCATTTACTAAGGGCAGTGTATTTAAAGCAGTAGTAACCTACTTCATCCTTCGCTAATCTGACAAATATGTATGAGGCCTCATACGCTCCAGGCAGCAGGCACCAGGCCAGATGTGAGGGCAATAACAGGCTTATGAGAGATACAGGTCTTGCCCTCAGGAAGCTTGCAGTTTAGCAGGCCCTGACAGGGTCCAGGCAGGCTGGGAGGTCATGTTGATCAAATTGTTTCTGAGCTAAGGCGTCATGGTCTTTATGGCCCTTGAGAGGCAATATGGAAATGAAAGCTGGGGTTTGGGGTGAGGAGTGGAGGTTGAGTGGAATGAAATTTTCTTTAAAAATTTATCAGCTTACATCGGACGAATGGATTAAAAAAAAAAGATTGAAATGAATACAAGGGCTTTCCCTGGCAGGCCACATGCAAAAAAAGCCGGCTCCTTCACGCCGTCATGCACGTCCGACCCTCAGTGGAGAACTTTTATCTTCACAAGTCTCAGATTCCACTCTCCTGCTTCCCATTACAGCCTTCTCAGCCTACCCCACCCAGCCTGAGTAACGAAGCTCAACAAACAAAACAGTAACTGCTCGGTCCAGAGCCACCTCACTGGGAAAACAAGTCTCTCTCCCAAATCTCCACAGACAAAATAGCCTGGGCCCTAGGTGTTTCCCCTTCTGCCCAGGACACGCAGCCAGGAAAGCAAAGCGAGAAGCGCTAAATCAAGTGTTTGTAGCCGAACCAGACCCAGGAGTAGAAGGGAGAGGCCTCCACTCTCAGTGGCTGCTGCTCCTTGATGAGCTAAAACAAAGCCGGTGCCAAGGAAGTTAATCTGCCCTGAGATAGGGGAGAGCCACTCCCTGAGGTGGAGAAGAAGCTTGGGCCCAGGGCACGCTCTGGCCTAGGAGGCTGGGCCTGTGGAGGTGCACACAGCCAAGGTCAACTTTCCGGGTGAGAGCAGGTTCAGTCCTTCAGGAAAAGGAACCCCCTATGTGCTTGATTGCTGCCTTTGACCATATGAGGAGATGAAAGCACTATTTTAAAGATCTGTCAGCCTCACGCCTGTAATCCCAGCACTTTGGGAGGCCAAGGCGGGTGGATCACTTGAGGTCAGGAGTTTGAGACTAGCCTGGCCAATATGGTGAAACCCTATAGCTACAAAAAAATACAAAAATTAGGGCCAGGCACAGTGACTCATGCCTGTAATCCCAGGCATGGGATTCCTTTGGGAGGCCGAGGCAGGCAGATCACAAGGTCAGGAGTTTGAGACCAGCCTAGCCAACATGGTGAAACCCTGTCTTTACCAAAGATACAAAAAATTAGCCGGACATGGTGGTGGAAGCCTATAACCCCAGCTACTCAGGAGGCTGAGGCAGGAGAATAGCTTGAACCCTGGAGGTGGAGGTTGCAGTGAGCTGAGATCGTGCCATTGCACTCCAGGGTGGGTAACAGGGCAAGACGCCATCTCAAAAAAAAAAAAATTAGCTGGGAGTGGTGGTGCATCCTTGTAGTCCCAGCTACTCAGGAGACTGAGGCACAAGAATTGCTTGAGCCGAGATTGCACCACTGCACTCCAGCCTGGGCAACAGAGCGAGACTCCATCTCAAAAAAAAAAAAAAAAAAAATCTATCATTTGTCATTGGTACTTAGAAATGATGCCTGGTACTCAACACCAAGGAAGTCTTGAAAAACATCTGGTAGAGATCATGGGGTTCCTGCCCAACCATCCATCCTTCCCCTGCTTCTCTGCACAGGTGCACATAGCCTCACCTGAGCACACACACACGGGCACACATGTGCACATATGCCAGCATGCATACATTCACCCACACATGCGTCCTCACACATGTATATATATGTGCATGTGCACACACACCCACATACACAAACACACTCCTATATATGAGTGTGCACACAATCCACCTAAACACACATTCTCATATGCACCTGTGTGCACACACATTCTCACGCAAAGCACACGTTCTCTCTCACACACATGACTATAACTGCACATGCATGCATCCTTATACACACGTTCACACACAAACATGCACTCTGTATACACTTGCACCCTTACATCTTCACACATATCCATGCCTATATGTTAATGTACACGTTTACCCTCATACACAAGCACACACATGTGCCTTTTCACACGTGCATATGTGTGCACACACTGTCATAGTGCTCTCCCTCTCTCACACACACGCACACACACACATGCATCCTCACACCTGCATACCCCCATACTCTATACTTGGATGAACATGCGTCCTCTCATGCACACACCCCTTTTTTGCTGATGCTTCTCCCAGAGTTGATGTGACTATCTCCTCCTCACAGCCTGGTGCCTGGCTTGGCAGACAGACGGTAGCAAAGGCCCATAGCCCCAGGCAACCCACG
Source organism: Sapajus apella (assembly GCF_009761245.1). Lineage (NCBI taxonomy): Eukaryota > Metazoa > Chordata > Mammalia > Primates > Cebidae > Sapajus > Sapajus apella. Next base: position 6,544,245 of record NW_022437035.1, read on the forward strand.
GGCCCCAGAGGAGTACTCCTGCCATCCATCCATCACAAAAGAGCCAGCACCCCAGAGTTAAATCAATGTGGTCCGCACAGTAGCTTGGTGACCATGAATAAGCGACCACAGACTGAGTCTTAGTTTTTATCCAAAAAAGGTGGCTAACACTTATTTCATGGAGTTGGGAAGGCTGAGATGACAGAGGTGACGTGGCCATGCATAGTAGGTGCTCAGGAAAGAGCTCTTTCAGGCTACTGCCCTGGGCCACCAGAGCTCCCAGACCACCATTCTCCAGGGCCCCTCGAACACTGGGAGTGGGAACTAATGAAATCCAAATGTGAAATACTCCAGGCCTTTCATGTGGTTGCTGGTCAGAAGCACATGTGATAAGGTGTCCTGGCTGTCCTGGCCCTCCTTTTGTGAAGTCTGTCTAGCCAAGACATTTCCAGGGATCTAATGAGAAGGGAACGTGTTTGGGTGATTTCAAAGGTGATGGGAAAGACGTTGTTTTTCATTTATAAAGCTGCCAGGGCCAGTTGGAGAAAAGCGGAGGAAAGAGAAGCTACAGGAAAGGAGAGCCAGAGAAACAGAACCTGAAAGAGCTCCCCAGGCTGCTGCCTGGAACATCTGGAACTATGCTAATGGGCATGGAGGGAGAGCAGCAGCCAAGCCATCTCTTGGCACGAGCTCTGAGAGCCGCCCGAGGGAGCTGGAGCAGACGCCGTGGGACTTTTCCCCTGAGTTACTGTAGCTTCCTCCTGGAGCTGGCCTGGGGTGGCGGCCCAAACATGGAAACGTGTTCTGAATCTTCTTCCCAGCAACCGCTGCTGGGCCTCAGTTTCTCTCTGTGAGGCAGGCAGCTGAGTGAAGATGAACAAGCCCATATCTTTGCGGACAAAATGAAAATATAATATTGCTAGTGTCAGACACTGCGCCGACTTCTGCACGTGCATCCTCTTAATCCTTAAAATAACTCGAGAGGTGGCAGTGATTGCACCCATTTTGCAGATAGGATAACTGCTCAGAAAGGGTGTGTGTGTTACTTAAGGTCACAGAGCCGGCAAGGGTACCAGGTGAGAATTTCAACCCAGAGCCACTGGCCTCCTAACCACAGTGCTCTCCTGCTGAGAGTGTAAGTACTCATCTTCCCAGCTCTCCCTGCACTCGGGGGCCAGAACGCCCTGGGACCGGAAACTGCCGCCTGGATGACCTCAGCCAGCTGCCTCGTCTCACAGACGGGGAAAGTGAGAACCAGAGAAGGCCAGTGACTGGCCCAAGGTCACATTGCGTCCCATATCCTCCTCTCATTCCCGGACTTCCAGCTCCCCAACAGCCCCAGCGCAGAGTTGGGGAAAAAAATCTTCAGAGACATCCCCTTGGGAAGACAGCTGGGAGGCAGGGCTGGGCTGGGGGCATTTGCGACCCAGCGATGATGTGATGAGGTGCTGACGAAAGTACTGTATTTCCCCCTTTTGAGAAACGCTTTGGCATCAGACAAGTCTTGGGGGAGGGAGGAGAGGAATTTGGCAGGGATCTGGTTATAAGCCATCTGGAGGGCGGTGTGAAGACCGGAAAAGCTGCTGCCCGTTCTGTTTGGTCTCATCCCCTAAATGAGGTCACTGAATGTGCACGGGAGGGTCACTGCTGCGCCACTCCAGCCTGATGGAGAAATCCTACCCCAAATCCCAAAGCAGGGACATTCCCGCCAATTTTGCAGCCTTTGTCCTGTGGGACCAATCAAGGGATGATCACACACTTGCCTGCCCACCCGGAAGTGAGTCTCACGTCATTGCATCAGAAGGGTGACAGCCTAACACAACTCATTGCTAAGCCACTCCCCCGTGCTTAGTATTCACATTCTTGCTTCGTTCTCATCACTGCACAGGAGCCATTATTCCCACCCCTCGCCCCCATTTACAGACGAGGACACTGAGGCCCAGAGAGTTTTTTGTTTTGTTTTGTGTTTTTTTGAGACTGAGTCTTGCTCTGTCACCTAGGCTGGAGTGAGGTGGCATGATCTCTACTCGCTACAACCTCCACCTCCCAGGTTCAAATGATTCTCCTGCCTCAGCCTCCCAAGTAGTTGGGACTATAGGCGCCCACCACCATGCCCAGCTAATTTTTGTATTTTTAGTAGAGACAGGGTTTCACCATGTTGGCCAGGCTGGTCTTAAACTCCTGACCTCAAGTGACCCACCACGCTCAGCCTCCCAAAGTGCTGGGATTACAGGCATGAGCCACTGCACCCAGCCTGATTTTGTTTTGTTTTGTTTTTTTCAGAGATAGGGTCTGACTATGTTGCCCAGGCTGGAGTGCAGTGGTGTGATAGCAGCTCACTGCAGCCTCAAACTCCTGGGCCCAAGCGATCCTCTCACCCCAGCCTCCCAGGAGCTGGAAGTACAGGTGCATACCACCATGCCTGGCAAATTTTCTTATTTTTTGTAAAGATGAAGTCTCACTATGTTGCTCAGGCTGGTCTGGAACTCAGGGGTTCAGGTGACCCTCCTGTAGTGCTGGGATTACAGGCGTGAGCCACTGTGCCCAGCCAACCCCAGAGAGTTTTGATGGGGTTACAGAGGTCCTGACCATGGAGCCCGAACTCCAATCCAGCTCTGTGAGGTGCGAGCCCAGGCTTCGTCCAGGGCCGCTGTGATGCAACTGTCACCACTTCCTGGCACCTCAAGTGACACCTTAGTATCATTCAGGGGGAAATGGCCCGTATCCTGGCAATCCCCCCACCCCACTTTCTTCTCTGAATTAGGGACTTCAGCAGAGACAGAGCCTCAGCAGCCTCCACCATCCCCTCGTGTCGGCCTTGCTCACCCACGGATGAGTCAGTCGGAATTTTGGACATCCTGGCTCAGCGGCTGTGGTACCAGGAGCTGTCAGGAGGCGGGAATGTAGGGAATGTGGCTCACTGTGCTCCCGCCCGCCCAGGCCGAATCCGCAGAGAGGTTTGGAAGGTGAATGACACAATGTTTGTCAAGGGCTTGGGACGACAGGTGCATGTGAAGATGAGGACAAAGACTGATTCTTTTCTTGGGGCTGCCGGCACAGTTTCACCTCCCTCCCACACATGTCCGCGTTCCAGGCCCGGACACTTGGTGCCCTGGGCTCCAATGAAGGGCAAGACATCACTGATTAGGAAGCAAGAAGGGGAAAAAATGTCCCTGGCTCTTAAAAGAGTGTTTGACCTCTTTGCCCAGATGCCATCCCGAAACACAGCATTTTTGGATTTTTTTTTCTTTTAGAGACAGGGTCTTGCTCTGTCACCCAGGCTGGAGTGCAGTGGCATGATCACAGCTCACTGCAGCTTTCAACTCCTGGGCTCAAACAACCCTTCCCCCTCAGCCTCCCAAAGCTGGGAGGTAGGCGTGAGCCACTGCATCGGGCCCTGACATGGCTTGGATTCCGTCTCTCTCCGGCTCAGATGCCTTTGTGCAGGCCACACAGACTTTTCCAGCATCTTCTCGGTGCGGGGCTCTGTCTGGGCACCAAGAGTGGTGAAGAAGGCAGTGATAGTCCTTCCCCCAGGGAGTTTCCCTTCTGGAGAGGGGTTCAGAAAATTAAAAAGTGAGTGTGTGATTACAGATTAGCAGTGTGGAGGAGGAAACAAACCAGGTCTACGATGGAAATTCGAGGAATGGAGTTCCTTTAAAATGAAACAAACCCGGCCGGGCGCGGTGGCTCACACCTGTACTCCCAGCACTTTGGGAGGCCGAGGCGGGTGGATCACGAGGTCAAGAGATCGAGACCATCCTGGTCAACATGGTGAAACCCCGTCTCTACTAAAAATACAAAAAATTAGCTGGGCATGGTGGCGCGTGCCTGTAATCCCAGCTACTCTGGAGGCTGAGGCAGGAGAATTGCCTAAACCCAGGAGGCGGAGGTTGTGGTGAGCCGAGATCGCGCCATTGCACTCCAGCCTGGGTAACAAGAGTGAAACTCCGTCTCAAAAAAAAAAAAAAATGAAACAAACCCCGAGAGTTGTGTGGTGCCTAAATGCGCTACTGAACACACTGTGTTTCCCAGCCTTGCCGCCTCAGTTCGTGTAATCCCCGCATCCGGTTCCTTTTTCTTCCCACCTTTCCAGGGCCTGTGCGCCCACCTTGCCCTCCAGAAACTTCCTTGCCCACTTAGTGCTCTGCCCTCTGGATATAAAGCCACCTTCTCACTTCTCACCCTTCCTGTGGGAAGCATCGCTGTGCCCTGCACCAAGGCTGCGTGAGAATTCCCTCCGACACACGTGCCCCAGAATCTTTTATTTTGGTGCCAGGCACTGGAGAGACGCAAAATAAATACTTCTTTAGCAAATGGGCATCCCCAGATTCCGGCTGACTGTGGAAGGTCAGGAGAATTTGGAGATCTGAGCAAAGAAATTGTGTTTAGGAGACACCCAGGGCAGGAGCCAGCCTGGACTGTGAGGATTCAGGAGGTCCACATCACATGTGCGCTGTTCAGGAAGGAGGAAGGGCTGAGGGTAGAAACTGTTTGATCAGCCCCTCTTCCGGAAGCGCAGGCCCACAGATGTTGCCTTGATTACCTATCGAAATGAGCAAATGCCAGAATTCACCCAAGGCCTTGCTGACGCAGGGCACTGGAGAGAGGGAAACCGCTGGGCTGATTATCTTGGCTTTATCCACCACATCTGTTTCAGCTCAGCATCTCTGCTTGTCATCTTTAAAGAGATGGCTACAGAGTTACAGAATCTGAGAGCTGGAAAGGGCCTCGGAAGTCCTCACATCTCTCCCCCTCCCTTTGCAGATAAGGGTCGTGTAGCTCAGAGGCTGTGACTCACCCACAGCCACCCGGCCAGTAGGAGGCCCAGCTGGGCCCGGAAAGGGGGACTGTGGCTCTCACCTCCCAGGCCGGAGCCTTTCCCGGTTTTCCAAGCTTCCTCTTGGCTCACACCAAGTCATTTCCCCATTGGCCTCCGTTAGGCCTCACAAGTGAGACAAGCTAGCCATGGCCCTTTCTCCCCACTTCCCTCACTGCCCACCACCCTGCAAAAAGGGAGACGTTCTCTTCCAGAACCAAACGTCAATGGTTTTTCTCTTCACCCGACGTTCTGTACCCTCCAAGCTAGGTTCAACTCCGGCGCACAGGTGCCTACACTCACACAGTGACTGGAAGAATGTTATTCATTCACCCTCCTGTCAACTCCCATCAGAAGTACAAGAACCTTACATTTTAAAATGGCCAACATTGGCCAGATGCGGTGGCTCAAGCCTGTAATCCCAGCACTTTGGGAGGCTGAGGCGGGCGGATCACGAGGTCAAGAGATCAAGACCAGCATGGTGAAACCCTGCCTCTACTAAAAATACAAAATTAGCTGGGCATGGCGGTGTGTGCCTGTAATCCCAGCTACTCAGGAGCCTGAGACAAGATAATTGTTTGTACCTGGGAGGCAGAGGTTGCAGTGAGCTGAGGTCATGCCACTGTACTCCAGCCTGGGTGACAGAATGAGACTCTGTCTCAAAGGAAAAAAAAAAGAAAAGGTCAACATGGTGAAACTTCATCTCTACTAGAAGTACTAGAACCACACATTTAAAAATGGTTAGAATGGGGCTGGGCATGGTGGCTCATGCCTGTAATCCAAGCACTTTGGGAGGCCAAGACAGGTGGATCATGAGGTTAGGTGTTCGAGACCAGTCTGGCCAATATGGTGAAACCCCATCTCTACTAAAAATATGAAAAATTAGCTGGGCGTGGTGGCAAGCTCCTGTAGTCCCAGCTGCTCGGGAGGCTGAGGCAAGAGAATGTCCTAATTCTCTGGGTCAACTCTGGGAACCAAGAGGCCATTTCTCAGTCATCTTGAGTGCTGAGGGGTCAGAGGGACTTGATTCTGCCCTGAATCGTCACATTCTCCTTGACCAAGGCCTCCCCAAGGCATCTCAACCCCATTTTTCTGAGCCCCCCTGTTGACTGTAACCCCCGATCCAGGCCAAGTCAGCAGGCTCTCTGGAGGGTGCTTCATGTCCATTCTGGAAGGGAGAGATTATTATCCCCACTCCCTCCCACTTTACAGGTGTAGAAATTGAGGCTCAGGGAGGTTAAGCTGCCTCGCCATGGTCACCCAGCTAGTCAGTGGTAGAGTCAGAATTCAAACCCAGGTCTCACTCCAGAGATCATTTCTTTCCACAAGGCTTCCCCGTGTGCCTCAAAGGAGCTAGGGGTGGCTCAAGGTGCATGCACGCTCAGTAACAGCGCCCCAGTGGCCTGCCAAGTGCCTGGATCTCCTCACTGGAGTCATTTCTCGCGTGACCCCAGCCTCCGGTGGCTAGGCATTCCTTCCTAATGGAAAAGACTGAGGATGGCCAGGTGCAGTGACTCAGGCCTATAATCCCAGCACTTTGGGAGGCCGAGGCAGGCAGATCATCTGAGGTCAGGAGTTCGAGGTCAGCCTGGCCATCATGGTGAAACCCCGTCTCTACTAAAAGTACAAAACTTAGCCAGGTGTGGTGGTGGGTGCCTGTAATCCCAGCTACACAGGAGGGGCTGAGGTAGGAGAATCGCTTGAACCCAGGAGGTAGAGGCTACAGTGAGCTGAGATCACACTGCTGAACTCCAGGCTGGGCGACAGAGCAAGACTTCTCAAAAAAAAGAAAAATACTAAGGATAAGTGGGAGGGGAGGGTATACAAGAAGACCCTTGGCAGATTTGATGATCACAGGAATGGCCTGAGGCTTGACAGCAAGGCCCAGAGGGCTTGGGAAGGCATGCGGTTGACAGATGGAGAGGAAGAGGAGGAAGAAGAGAGAGGTCTCCAAGGCAAAGCCTGGAGGCGGGTGGGGGCAGGACACGAGGGCAGCACCAGGAAGGTAAAATGGGTGCGGAGGACAGCGGGTTTCTCCGCTCTGAGGAATCAAAGCCCTCAGGGGCCGGCTCTGGGCAGGGATTGGTTTTGGGGCGGAAGGTGGAGGGCCGGCATGACTGTGCGGCATTAGTCAGCAGCGGAGCTTTATGAAAGGAGGGATTGTCCGGAGCTTCCTTACTCACTGGGCCAACTGGGTCGTCCCCAGAGTCCGGGGAGCTGGGCTGTTATCAGAAGGGGACCGGGAATTCTGTGCCGCTCACTGCCCAGGTTGAATGGCTGGGGCCACAGGGGACAAGCGTGGGGGCCGTGTCCAGCCTCAGCGGCTGTGACTCAGGCCTCAGCTGAGTTTCTTCATTGTCCACTGTCCCTGGGATAGTGGGACCAGAGCTCTGTGGGAAGCCTGACTCCCTGCTCTTGTGATGGAGGAGACCCACGGCTGATTCACGGGAGCTTGTCCCCAGCATCACCCCAGCTGACCTGCCGCACCCCATCTGAAACCCACAGAGTTGCAGGCATGCCTGGAAGACCCCAGCATTCATCCTTCTCCTCCTTCTTCAGTCACTCGCAGTCATCCTTTCTATGATTGTGTTTTTCCAATCTTCATGTTTTCTGCCAATGGCAAAAGTAATCTATTGAATATTAGATTCAAAAAGAATGAAATTCTGATATATGCTCCAATGTGAGTGAACTTGAGGATATTATGTCAAGTGAAATAAGCCAGACACAAAAGGACAAATACTGTGTGACTGCACTTATATGAGTCAAATTTGTAGAAACAGAAAGCAGAATAAAGGTTGCTAGGGGCTGAGGAAGAGGGAAGGGAGAGTTATTGTTTAACGGGGACAGAGTTTCACTTGGGGGAGATGGATGGTGGTAGTGATTGAACATTGGGAATATACTTAATGCCACTGAACCATACACTTAAAAATGGTTCTCCAGGTGCAGTGGCTCATGCCTGTAATCCCAGCACTTTGGGAAGCCGAGACGGGAGGATCACGAGGTCGAGAGATTAAGACCATCCTGGCCAACATGGTGAAACCCCTACGTCCTGGCCAACATGGTGAAATGCCTCCACTAAAAATACAAAAATTAGCTGGGTGTGGTGGCACGTGCCTGTAGTCCCAGCTACTTGGGAGGCTGAGGCAGGAGAATCACTTGAACCCGGGAGGCAGAGGTTGCAGTGAGGCAAGACTGCGCCATTGCACTCCAGCCTGGCAACAGAGAAAGACTCGGTCTCAAAAAAAAAAAAAAAATTTTTTTTTAAATTAATTAATTAATTAAAATGGTTCAAATGGGGCCGGGCACAGTGGCTCATGCCTATAATCCCAGCACTTTGGGAGGCTGAAGCAGGTGGATCACGAGGTCAAGAGTTCGAGACCATCCTGGCCAATATGGGGAAACTCCGTCTCTACTAAAAATACAAAAAAATTAGCCTGGTGTGGTGGCACATGCCTATAGTCCCAGCTACTTGGGACACTAAGGCAGTAGAATCACTTGAACCCAGGAAGCGGAGGATGCAGTGAGCCAAGATCTCGCCACTGCACTCCAGCCTGGGTGACAGAGCGAGACCCCATCTCAAAAAAAAAAAAAGTGTTTCAAATGGAATATTTAATGTCATGCATATTTTACCACAATAAAGTAAAACAAACAAAAAGTGATCTATTGTTCAAACAACATATAAAAGATAAAACATAAAAGTAGATGGCTGGGCTCATTATTATCCTCATTTCTCACCCTCTGTTACCAGTTTGGAATATCCACTTTCAAAACCTATAATGTTCCCGCACAATCGTGCATGTGTGGGCAAGCATAGGCCCTGAGGGAGGAAGGGAATGTGGTCTCCAGGTGCCAGACACATGCTCCTTATCCCTGTCTCTTTGAAGGACAATGTCATACCTGCATCCCCAGATGCCGGTGGCAAGGTCATGGCAAGGTCATGCATGAACAATCACCACCATCCAGAGATGTCTTAGAGTTCCTGGCTTAGTGCTAAGCCCATTCACATGAATGAGCGCAATCTCTATACCAGCATCATGAGGAAGGTATATTTTTATGATCACTTCAAAGTCCATTTCAAGGCCAGGCACAGTGGCTCACCTCTGTAATCCCAGCACTTTGAGAGGCCGAGGCAGAAGGATTGTTTGAGCCAAGGAGTTCAAGACCATCCTGGGCAACATAGTGAGACCCTGTCTCTAAAAAGTTAAAAATTAGCCAGGCGTGGTGGTGGTGTGTTCCTGTAGTCCCAGCTACTCAGAAGGCTCATGTGGGAGGATCGCCTAAGCCCAGGAGTTCCAGGCTACCATGAGCCGTGATCGCACCATTGCACTCCAGCTTGGGCAACAGAGTGAGACCCTGTTTCAAAAACACAAAACAGTCCAGGCTAGATGTGATGGTTCATCCTTGTAATACCAGCACTTTGGGAGGCCGAGGTGGGCGGATCACCTGAGGTCAGGAGTTTAAGACCAGCCTGGCCAACATGGTGAAACCCCATCTCACTAAAAATACAAAAATTAGCCAGGTGTGGTGGTGCATGCTTATAATCCCAGCTACTCGGTGGCTGAGGCAGGAGAATCGTTTGAACCCAGGAGGTGGAGGTTGTAGTGAGCCGAGATCACGCCACTGCACTCCAGCCCGGGCAACAGAGCAAGACTCTGTCTCAAAAAACAGAAACAAAAAACTAGTCCATTTCATAAATGAAGACTCAAAGGAGCACAGCAGGGATGACCTGTGAGATTGCCAGGATTTACACAGATGCCTCTGCCATCACGTGCCCTGATCCTCAGCAGAGGGGGGTGCTATAGGGCAACTGCATACTCTGTAGAAATCCCTTAATTTCTGGCTTTCCTGTTGACTGTACATTCCCAGGGAGAAGGCTTATGCTGTCTTGTTTCCTGCTTGGTCCTCCGCAAGCCTCGAAACACAGTAGGTGTTCAACAAATATTTGCGGAGAGAATGCTTCTCATTCATTTCTCTGTTTGATCTTCTCCCACACTCCTATGAGGTAGCAAATTAGGAAATACGATTGCTGCTGCTGTTAGTCATCTGGTTAGCAGGCGAGATGGGATGACTTCCTCTGGGTCACACGGCCAGGGCCTGCTGAGCTGGTCTCAGGCTCCTGGCTCCCCTCCCAGGCATTTTCAACCCTATCATGAAGACCTTGGCTCCTGTGCTTAAAAAACAAAAGATATTAATTGGGAGGAGGAAGCCTTTGAGTCATTACCAGCAACAATAATAATAATTACAATCCTCCTCCTTGTAACCTTTAACTCATGTAATCCCCACTTCCATAGCACCAGTGAGGGAGGTGCTATTATTATCTCTGATAGATTGTTCTGCAGCTAGACAGAGAGATTGCGCAACTTCCTCAACATCACACAGCTACGAGCCGGGATTTGAACCCCATCTGGTTCCAGAGCCCGTAAACCACAAGTTAGAAATAGTTCAGTTCCAAGTAGCATCCTCCGCCGGCCCAGACAGACTCACAGCACGTGTGGGCTGAGTTTGGTAAGGGAGGGGCTGAATGGGACATCCATGTATTCTCTACCACATTCGTTCAGTCTCATTTAGAGATCATTTGCTGAAACCCACCTGGGCGCCCTGCTGAGCGTCTGGCCCTAGGGCACGGCAAGAGCAGGATTGTGCCTTTCTACCCCCAGGGAAGTTTTGCTCAGGTAGGAGAGGCAGACATCATTGTGCAATTGACGATTGTTTGATTAGAGCAGAGATGAGTGCCGCAGGGGAGCAAGTACAAGGCTCTGTCTGCCTAAACCCAGGGTGAGGAAGGCTGCCTCTTGGAGCTGCCATTTCAGTGGCAGCCTGCGGGTGGCAGGAATCAGGAAGCTAAGGGTAGAAAGCATTCCAAGTGCCTGGAATTCCATAGTCTGGGCAGGGGCTTGGATCTGACTAGGATGGAAAGATGGCCGGTGTGGCTGGAGCTGGTGAGGGAGGAGGAGAGGAGTGGGGATGTGGGTTCCAGGGGACGTGGGTCAGCACTGTCCTGCCCAGAGCCCGAGTCCTCTAGGACAGAACTAACGCTGCTTCGAACATCGTCACTTTCGCTATTATCCTTAAAGAGCAAACGGAAGACCAAGTTAAAAGCTCCCATTTCTGGCCGGGTGCAGTAGTGGCTCATGCCTGTAATCCCAGGGCTTTAGGAGGCTGAGGTGGGAGGATTGCTTGAGTCCAGGAATTCAAGACCAGCCTGGGCAACATAGCAAAACCTTGTATCTACAAAAAAATTAAAAGAATTTAGCCAGGTTTTGTGGCACGCACCTGTAGTCCCAGCTACTTGGGAGGCTGAGATGGAAGGATTACTTGAGCCTAGGAGATAGAGGCTGAAGTGAGCCATGATCATGCCACTGTATTCTAGCCTGGGCAACAGACTGAGATCCCATCTCCAAAGAAAAAAAAAACAGTTATTTCTCCCCAGGTTGCTGGGCTTAGATGGGGCCTCCAACAAGCATTTAATCTACATGTCCGCACCTGTGCTGACGTTTGCATGTGACAACATGCTATTGTATTTTTTGACCTTCACAACCACCTGGAAGGAAGGAAGGAGAGCAGATGTCAGGGCCCGGTACCAAGGAGGAAACTGAGGCAGGAAGAGGCAGCATCTGAGCTCCCGGCCCTCCTTTCATAGTGGCCTTTTCTTCTCTGTAAGATGCATTCAATAGCACCTTAGTCACTGAGTTGCAAGGGGATGTGGAGAGGGTTACGTGATGTCATCCAGGCAGAGTTGAGCAGATAAAAGCTCAACATCAGTGTTCACTAAGCGGCGGCTGCCGTCACTGTCAAGATAACCAGAGTCGTGACGCTTAGGATTCCCATACTCAGCTTCTCCCTGACCACCTGCCCTGCCATAGGCTGGAGACTGTGCCAGGAGCTGGGAGGCAGGGAGGTATCAGAGGCATCCCCTGCCCTTAAGGAACATACGGCCTAGTGGGGGAGGCAGGTAATCAGCAACCCAAGGCAGCCAGCAAAACAGTGAAGAAGGACCAGGGCTCGGGGAGTCTTTGTGGCAGGTGTGGCAGAGGATGGAGAGCAGCTTGAACCTCTGAGATAGGAACGTGGATGAGGACTCTGCAGAAAGCTCAGATGGTTTGTGGCAGGTGTTCTGCGGGGCTGGAGCAGCCGGAACTGAGGCTGCTGAGTCAGTGAGCATCGCACCCGATGGAGTCTGAATTGTAGCTCCATCCCTCAGGGTGAGCAGGCGGCCACCGGGGATCAGGTGTGAGACCTGCTGTTTGGATGGTCGTCATTGACGCTGTGGTGAAAAACACAAGGCTAGGCCAGGCGTGGTGGCTGACGCTTGTAATCCCAGCACTTTGGGAGGCCAAGGTGGGGGGGGATTGCCTGAGGTCAGGAGTTCGAAACCAGCCTGGCCAACATGGTGAAACCCCCTCTCTACTAAAAATACAAAAATTAGCTAGATGGGATTACAGGTGCCTGTAGGGCACCTGTAATCCCAGCTTGCCTGGAGGCTGAGGCAGGAGAATCACTTGAACCCGGGAGGCGGAGGTTGCAGTGAGCTGAGATCGCACCACTGCACTCCAGCCTCGGTGACAAGAGCGAGACTCCATCTCAAAAACGACAACAAGGCTCCATCTTTCCCGAAGCTGTCAACCAGTGCAACAGATCCTTCTTAGCAACAGCATTTATTTGGAATTCTTCTCTGATTGCAGATGTAAACCGTGCAGAATGCAGAAAAGGTAGAACTCACATGTGCATGCGTGTGTGCCTCTGCACGTGTGCGTGCACACACACACATGAGCGGGGGCCGGGAGGAAGCCAAGATCATTTATAGCTCACCACCCCAAGTGGCCCTGGTTAACCCCTCAGAGGAAGTCCTTACAATCTTTCTTTTATTCCCTGAAGGGACCCATTCCAAGTGCTGTAAGAGGGGGAAACCCAGGGAGGTGACAGGGACCAGGGAAGTCCGGGATGGCTTGAGGGAGAAGGTGAAATTCAGACTCAGTCTTAAAAGAGGGGCTAGGTTTGAAAAGACCAAGGTACAAGAAGAGGAATTCCAGACAAGGGCACCAGCATGGCTAAGGCACAGGGCTGGGGAAATGAACGAGGAGTGTGATCATTTACGGAGCACTTACCCACACGCCAGCTTCTGAACATCTGTTACTTGGCTGGGTACAGAGGCTCACGCCTGTAATCTCAGCACTTTGAGAGGCTGAGGCAGGAGGATTGCTTGAGTCTAGGAGTTCAAGACCAGCCTGGGCAACATAGCAGGATCCCATCTCTAAAAAAAAAAAGATTTTAAAATTAGCCAGATGTGGTGGCATGCGTCTGTAGTCCCAGCTACTCAGGTGGCTGAGGTGGGAGGATCACCTGAGCCCAGGAGGTTGAGGCTGCAGTGAGCCATGATCACTGCACTCCAGCCTGGGTGACAGAGGGAGACCCTGTTTCAAAACCCAAAAAACAGAAAAATCCATGTTACGTGAATCGATTGGGCAACCCATGGGGTGGAGACTTTCAGGGTGAGGAAACTGAGGCCCCCACACCCCTTGGCCCTTCTGCGGGTGTTGCTCAGACTCAGGACTGTCTCACACCCAAGTGAAATGGGGGCTGCCTCGAATGGGGCTGGTTATGGGGGATTGGGCCCCACTGAGTTCCAGTGGCCTGGGCCCTCAGACTGCCTGCCCGAGGAAGGGGATGGAGCATCAGGTGCCTGGGCAGCAAGGGAAGGGTGAAGGATGAGGGCATGAGGGGACATCACCTGCTTCCGTCCTGTGCCAAAGGGGCTTTATCAGAGTACTGCAGACCCTGACAATCGCCACTGCTCATCTGAAGCTCGGCTTCTCAGAGTGTGGGCCTGCTACCCGCAAGGCCAGAGATAAGGCAGCCCCGGTCTCGGGCCTCTAACTGTTGGTGACTAAGCAGAAGTCACACAAGGCTGATGGCTAGATGGAAAGGAAGCCTCCTCAGCATCTTCTGCCCACCTCCCCTGGCCACTCCGGGTTGGGGAGTAGGGGCGGGGGAAGGGCAGATCCAGGCAAGAAAAACAGCAACAAGAAAGATTTTTAAAACCCTGCACATGGCTGGGCGTGGTGGCTCACGCCTGTAATCCCAGCACTTTGGGAGGCCGCGGCGGGTGGATCTCTTGAGGTCTGGGATTCAAGACAAGCCTGGCCAACATGGTGAAACCCCTTCTCTACTAAAAATACAAAAAATTAGATGGGAGTGGTGGCTTGGTCCTGCAATCCCAGCTGCTCGGGAAGCTGAGGCAGGAGAATCGCTTGAATCTGGGAAGCAGAGGTTGCAGTGATCCGATATTGTACCACTGGACTCCAGCCTAGGTGACAGAATGAGACTCTGTCTCAAAAATACAAATAAATAAATATAAATAAATTTATAAATAAATAACCCTGCACGCTCCTGCCGTGCCGTTTGGTTCATGAAGCGCTTTGACTCTTATTATCAGTGTGAAAAGGAAATATGGGGACCTCAGAGCCAGCCCGAGATCCAGGCCTCACGTCACCATTTTCTGGCTGTGTGACTGTGGGCAGGTGACTTCACCTCTCTGAGCCTCTGTTTCCTCATCTGTAAAATGGCAACAGTAACACCATCTCCCCTTCTCTGAGCTCAGTGTCCAGCCAGCCTGTGACCACCTTCCTCCAGGTCCTCTATCCTCCCCACGGGCCTTCCCCTTGCTCCAGAGGGCAACACCTTTGCACGGCGCCAGACAGCTGGCCCTTGCCAGGCCAAGAGTTGGGTCAGACCCCAGTCTACCAACATGCTGCTGGGTGGACGAGCCTGGACAGCCGGAGGAATCTTGTCCCGGCTCCCATCGGCAACCCAGGGTGGGTGGGTGTGAGGGAGAGAGGGAGGGGAGGAGGGGCGCCCCCGACAGGAAGCCTCTGATTCTGCCAGCAAAGGCTTTTGTTCCCTAGAATGCCAGGCCAGGGCAGTCCGCTCTGCCAACAAGAAGACTGGCCTCCAACAATAATGTTTTTCCCTGGGTTTTCTAGAATGCATCAGCTGCTTTCTAATTTGAACCATCAGGAGAAAGCGTGTATGTGCTGAGTCTCAGAGCAGCCGTGTAAAGAAAACCGCTCCCCAGGCTGGACCAGAGCTGGCCTCCGAGGGGCTTTGGCCAAGGGGCCCCTGAATGGGAGGCTGGGAGTGCCTCTCGGGTGCCTTCCCGTCCAGCCCAGGCCCTCAGCTGGCGTCCTTCCCAGGGCCCTCCGGCCACTGTTCTCTCCACCTACCCCCAGGAGTCTGCTGGGCACCAGAGCCCATGGAGGTTCTCGGGGCGATCATTGTCACCATTACTGAGGTTCACACAGATGGCCACGTTCTGCGGGTCAGCAACGTGCTGAGTACTTCACATTCACATCCATCTACCGAGTCTCACTCCACAGAAGAGAGTGACAAGACCGGTATAGAGGAAAGTCCCTGAGCAAAGTCCCCCAGCACTGAAGGGTTGGGATTCCAGCCCCGGCTCTGCCTTGACGGTTCCATAGCCAAGCCTTACCACTTTGCAAATAAAACAATTAAGACTCACCACTTCTGGGCCAGGCACGGTGGCTCACGCCTGTAATCCTAGCACTTTGGGAGACAGAGGCAGGTGGATCACTTGAGGTCAGGAGTTCAAGACCATCCTGGTCAACATGGTGAAACCCCGTCTCTACTAAAAATACAAAAACATTAGCTGGGCATGGTGGTGCGTGCCTGTAATCCCAGCTACTCCGGAGGCTGAGGCAGGAGAATTGCCTGAACCCAGGAGGCGGAGGTTGCGGTGAGCCGAGATCGTGCCATTGCACTCCAGCCTGGGTAACAAGAGCAAAACTCTGTCTCAAAAAAATAATAATAAAATAAATAAATAAATAAATAGACTCACCATTTCATACCTACTAAGTGTGGCTAGAATCAAAAAGTCATGTAAGGCCAGGCGTGGTGGTGTATGCCTGTAATCCCAGCACTTTGAGAGGCTGAGGCAGGAGGGTGTCTTGAGGTCAGGAGTTCAAGACCAGCCTGGGCAACACAGCAAGACCCCGTCTCTAAAAAATAAATGTTAAATAACATAAATAAATAACAGTGTCATATAATGCAAGAGATAGCCAGAATGTGGAAAAACCAGAATCTCTGTCCACTGCTGGTGGGAATGTGGGATGGAACAGCCGCTGCGGAACAGCCTGCCAGTTCCTCAAGTAATCAGACAGAGCTGCCACGTGACCCAGCAACCTCACTCCTAGACATGCACCCGAGAGAAAGGAGACGCACGTGCACACAAAGGCGGGAACACAAATGTTCACAGCAGCCTTATTCACGACAGCCAAAATGTGGAAACAAGTCAAATGGAGAAACAAAATGCGGAATATCCATATGGTAGAACGCTATTCAGCCATAAAACGGAATGAAGTCCGACCCATGCTGCAACATGCAGGAACCTTGCAGACGCTATGCCGGGGACAGAAGCCAGTCCCACAGGCCGCATGTTGTAATTCCATGTAGACGTTCCGAGTACGAAATATCTAGAGTAGGAAATTTCGTAGAAACAGAAAGATTAGTGGTTGCTCGTGGTTGGGGGTGAGGATGGGAGGGCAATAGCCAAAGGGTACAGGACCTTCTTGCTTTCTTTCTTTTCTTTCTTCCTTCTCTCTCTCTCTCTCTTTCTTTTTCTATCTCCTTCCTTCTGTCCCTCCCTCCTTCCCTTCCTTCATCTCTCTCTCTCTTTCCCTCTCTCTCTCTCTTTCTTTCTTTTTCTATCTTCTTCCCTCCCTCCCTCCCCGTTTCCTTTCCTCCTTTCTCTCTCTCCCTCTCTTTCTCTCTCTCTCTTTCTTTCTTTCTTTCTTCCTTCCAGTGTCTCATTCTGTCACCCAGGCTGAGTGCAGCGGTGCAATCATAGCTCACTTCAGCCTCCAACTCCTAGCCTCCAGACATCCTCCCCCCTCAGCCTCCTGAGTGGCTGGATTCACAGGTCCACACCACCACACCTGACTAGTTTCTTATTTTTATTTATTTATTTATTTACTTTTTGTGGATATGAGATCTTGCTGTATTTCACAGGCTGGTCTTGAACTCCTGAGCTAAAGCAATCCTCCTTCTTAGCCTCCCAAAGGGCTGGGAGTACAGGCGTGAGCCACTGTACCTGGCCCAAGCTCTTTCTGCACTGGTAAAAATGTTCTAAAATTGACTGTGGTTGCACATATCAGCGAATACACTAAAAACCACTGAATTCTGCACTTTAAATGGGTGAATTCCAGTGTGTGAATTCTCTCTCAGTAAAGCTGTTGAATAAAGGGTGAAGGTGCAGGCTTTGAGGAACTCACAGGTTGGGGAGGACAGAGAAATAAACGATTCCGGTCATAACACAGCAGGCACGGGCGGGGCACGGGGGACACGGCCGGGTGAGTGGGGCTGGCTGAGGACAGGTTCTGAGCTCAGGAGTGAAAATAAGTTTTTCACAAGAGGCCATTTTAGTACATTGCTATGGAAAGAGAGGGGGACATTTCTCAGCCTCAGGAACTTGGGTGAAGGGAGAGGCAATCCAGGAAGGCTTCCTGGACCAGGTGCCATTTGGCTGAGTCCTGAAAAATGAGTCAGGCAAGAAGCAAGGGGTGGAAGAAGATGTCACAGGGAAGAGGGCAGAAGCCTACTCAGAGAATGTTCCAGGTGGAGGTGGGGAAGTGACAGGGAGGGGAATCCTGCCTGGTGCAGTGGGAAGGGCAGTCCCTCCTATATATACCTCTACCCCCTGTGTTTCTTCAAGCAAGCCCTTGCCTCTTTCTGGGCGTGGATTCTAACAAAAGCCCTTCCATCTCTGAGGCTGACAGCCTCTGGGCTCAGGTTGGAGGTAGGAGGGCAAAAGGAGGGCAGACAGGGAATCGGGGGAGGGGGCATCGTTGGGTGTCAGGGCCTGGGGACAGAGGGACTGAGGCCTCTGTGCACTTCGGTGGCCCTAGAACCCGACCTGCTGCCCAGGGGCCAAGTTCCTGCCCCCCAAGTCCTCCCCGGGAAACCCAAGCGCCTGAGGAGGAATCGAAACAGAAACACAGGTGTCTCTCCCTGGGCAGATTCCAAGAAAGAAAAGCAAGTGGCCTCTAGAGAAGGGAACTTGTGAGCTTTGAAGGGAGGAAGAAAACCCACGCCCCGAGAGGAAGCGAGAGAGAAGGGGAGGTGTGAGAGAGAAGCAGGGGCCCTGGGCGCGGGCCACACCGGCCACGACCCACGGCCACGCCACCAGTCAGGCTTGGGAAACCCAACCGCAGGCAGCTTCAAAGGGGCACGAGAAGTGTCTGTGGAGGAGGAGCAGCCTTGGCGACGGTCCCCAATTGTGCCACCAGCCTTCTGTCTCCTTGGCTCTGATACTCTCTTGGCCTCCCCGAGTCACCATGGCGCTGGCATTAATGGGTCCTGAATTTGGAATCATGGGGTCTCCTTTTGGCCTTTTGGAGACCAGCCTTTTGGCCCCACTGTGTATGATTTGCAGTCTCTGAGCCTCAGTTTGCTCATCTGTGAAATGGGGATTGCCAGTGCTGCTCTGCCTCTGCTGTCGGGGATCACAGGTTGCACCCTGGAGGGAGACAAAGCAATGTGCATGAAAACACCTGGTCACGTAAGCTTCGTGGGTGTGATGATATTAACCTCTTGTATGGTGAGGATATCAACCTCTATATGCAATGTTTTCACCTTTCTGAAACATCTTCTCATTAGTTACCTCCTCTGAGCCTCCAGTGCTCAGTGCGAAAACGCAAGTGGATGTCCTTATACCCATTTGACAGGAGATAAAACTGAGGCTTGGAGAAGCAGCATCAAGGAGCAGGCAGGAGAACCTCAGTGATGTTGGGCTCCTCGGGCCTGGACATCACCACCAACCTCTTTGCTTTCCTCTGGCCCTGTTGGCTTCCAAGCTGGGGTAATTGGGGTTCTTGTGCTTTTCATGCAGGTGGAGACCACCCTGACACCCCAAGCCAAACCTCCTGTGTCACATGGAGGGTGTTCAGGCTGGAGCAGGAAAGAGTCACAAACACACCATCAAATATTTGAATACCTTTTAGGAAGAAGCTGTATTAGGCTAGTTCTGGGTGGTTCCAAGGGTAGAACAAGGGAAATCCCCTGGGAAGTTATAGGAACACAGAGAAGGGATTTCAGTTCATTATGGAAAGGAACATTCGGAATACGCTGAACCAGTTACAGATGGGATGCACTGCCTGTTGGGTGGTGAGCTCCCCATCACTGGGGGCATTCAAGTGCAGGCCTGACAACCAGGTGGTAGAAGAGGTAGTGCAGAGGGGAGCAGATTCTATGAGGGAGGTTACCCTAGAGCCGGGCTCCTCAACCTCAGCCCAATCCACACTCTTGGAGGTGGGGGCTGCCCTTGGCATTGTAGGATATTCAGTAGCATCCCCAACTGTGACAGCCAAAAATGTTTCCAGACATTGTCAAGTGTGCTCCGGGGCAGAATCGCCCCCAGTTGAGAAGTGCTAGCTTAGCTGACCTTTAAGATCCCCTGAGATCCTAGGATTCTGTCATTGTACTCAAGGAACTGCCAGAGTCACTGTCATGTTTTGAGCCCCATGTGGCCTGCATGCTGCTAAGAGTCTCAGATGCCTCATGCCCTTTCATGTAGTAGCTGCCTGGATCGGTACCTCTTCTTACCTCACCCTCCCCAGTCCTCGGCTGGGTTTACTGCAACTCCTTACATCCCAGATGGGGTCCCTCCCACCAGCTGCAGCCCCCCCCTGCACCCCCATCTCATTCACATCCCCTCTTTGATTATATCCCAGCACCCCTCTAGAGTCCCCATGTCTGTCTTCCCATTGGACACTGGGCTCCTGGAGCCCCCTTGGCTCTTGTTCAACTCTGGATCCCCATATAGCGGGGTCTCGACACACGTGTCCTAAGAGATCGAGGCAGACACATTAGCTCAGGGGCATCAGCTAACCGGCCCTGGTCAGCCGGGACTGCCTGACTATGAGGCCCTCGAGTCCCCTAAATGCACCCTGGGAAGCAGCCTGTCGTCCGGCTCCTCCGTGCACAGGTCCCTAACCCAGAGGCCCACAGTGTCCACCGGAAGGACGAGGAGTGGGTCGTGTGGGCAGGAGCCTCTCCTGGAGGAGGAAGTGACCTGGATAATGAGGGTGACCACAGCCTCGTTCACCAAACCCCAGATACCCAAGCGGGTCTGTTTCTTCAAAGCCAGAAGGAGAGCGCTTTGGGGGAAACAAGGGAAGTCCCACAGAGGAATGGTCAGGCGGAGGGTGTTCCTGTTAACCAAATATTCTGATTAAGTGAGAGCCGCAGCATGGGCTGGCAGGAAGCCCACTGCCCTTTGTGGGGCTGTCTTTGTGGGGTTTCTTTCGTAGAGTGAGGAAGATTTGAACTATGTTAGTGGTTTCCAACCTTTTTGGGTGCTTTTATTTTGGTTTTAGCAGAAGCTGCCCCTGCTTCTTAAAGGAAAATCTCATGTCATATCCCGTATGTAAAACCCCATCCCAAGGCCAGGCAAGGTGGCTCACGCCTGTAATCCCAGCACTTTGGGAGGCCAAGGCAGGCGGATCACTTGAGCCCAAAAGTTCGAGACCAGCCATGGGCAGCATGGTGAGACCCCCATCTCTACAAAAAATAAACACAAAAATTAGCGGGGTGCAGTGGTGTGTGCCTATAGTCCCAGCTACTCGGGACGCTGAGGCAGGAGGATTGTTTGAGCCCAGGAGACAGAGGTTGCAGTGAGCTGAGATTGTGGCACTGCACTCCAGCCTGGGTGACAGAGCAATTCTCTGTTCCAAAGAACAATAACAACAACAAAACCCGCCCCAAAATGGCCCTGAGTCCCCTCCCGCCCCACAGAGCTCCTCAGAGCCTGATCTGAAACTCGCAAGGTTTCTCTGAGGTCCTCCTGGCCGCTGTGGTCTGCGATTCCATAACTGACCCCACCTCATGGTGAGGTGCGTCTCAACTTTCCAGGATGCCTCAGGGCCTTGCAAGGCGGGGTGGGTGAGAGCTATGACTCGGGCTATCCTCGAACACGCTAAGATGGAAAATTCTGGTCACCCGAGTGTTCTGTTTATTTCTGTGGGTACCTCGGTAAACAGGAATTTACAGTACCCAGCAAAGATAAACTGATGGAACTCATTACCCCAGAAAGGGTTACAGGCCAGGGACATGAGGACACCCAGTCAGACCCTGCGGTGTTTGGATGACAGAGCCCGAGTGGAGACACCCCAGGTCTGGTGCCAGCCTGACAGTGGTGGCCACAGCCTCAGGAAAGCCACTGTCGCAAGGCCGGAGTTCTGAAAAGACTCACAAGCATTTCTCATCACTTTGAGGTTTACCATGCATTCTTTTCCTTTTTTTACTGATTGAGGAACTGAGGCTCAGAGAGGTGGAGTCACTTGCAAGTGGCTAAAGACGGAGTTCTTAGCTTCACTATTAGGGGTTCCCATGTCATCCACGGAGCAAAGCTGGACTTGCCACTTTAACCTGGAAACTGGGGCTTTTTGAGGGGAGTCCCTCTTCCCGTGAACATGTGTGGGTTGAGTGATTGCCCTCGGGTCAGGATTGAATTAGACACTGATAATAGACAGATAGATAGGCCAGGCACGGTGGCTCGTTCCTGTAACCCCAGCCCTTGGAAGGCCAAGGCAAGAGAGCCACTTGAGACTAGGAGTTCAAGACCAGCCCAGGCAACACAATGAGACCCTGTCTCTACAATAATTAGCCAGACAGGTGGCACACGCCTGTAGTCCCAGCTACTGGGGAGACTGAGATGGGAGGATTGTTCGAGACCAGGAGTTTGAGATTACAGTGAGCTAGGATCATCGCACCACTGCGCTCCAGCCTGGGTGACGGAGCAAGACTCTGTCTCAAAAAGAAAAGAAAAATGGCCAGGTGTGGCTCACGCACTTTATCACGTAATCCAAGCACTTTAAGAGGCTGAGGCAAGTACATCACCTGAGGGCAAGAGTTCGAGACCAACTTGACCAACATGGAGAAACCCTGTCTCTAATAAAAATACAAAAATTGGCCAGGCATGGTATCACATGCCCTGTAGCCCCAGCTACTCGGGAGGCTGAGAAGCAGGGGAGCTGCTTGATCCCGGGAGGCGGAGGTTGCGGTGAGCCAAGATCGCACCATTGCACTCCAGCGTGGGCAACAAGAGCAAGACTCCATCTCAAAAAAAAAAAAAAAAGAAA
>NW_022437035.1:6566292-6620600 GCF_009761245.1 Sapajus apella
AAAAAAAAAAAAAAAAAAAAAAAGAAAAAGAAAAAGAAAATGAATAAGGACATAGCCCTTGGGACCAAGGGCCAAGAGTTAACTCTCTCAGGCAGCTGGAGGAGGAGGAAATGGAGGTATTGCTGAGAAGGAAGTGTCTGGGCTGACCTGGAGGCTGAGTAGTCAAGTAACAGATGGCAGCAGCAGGGAACAGCATTTCCTCATAGGGAACAGCCTGAGATAAGGGGAAGAGGCATGAGGAAACATCCCAAAGGATTCCTCCAGCTAAGTGCCAAGAGTGCTGGTGGGTCATTACAGAATGATGAAGAAGCGAGGATCAATATCCCAGAGAAGGAATAGGGTTGTTCTTCTTCCAGAGTCTGACTTCTAGGTTTCGGGAGCCCTGAGGCTGGCCACGGGAAACGCTTCTGATATTTGTGAGAATCCCTGAATCAGTTCTTGTTGGAGCTGGCAGAGCCCTTTAGGGGTTGTATTAGTTTCCTGTGGTTGCCATAATAAACTACCACAAACTGGGTGGCTTGAAATAACAGACATTTATTCACTCAGTTCTGGAGGCCAGAAGTCTGAAATCAAGGTGCCAGCAGCCGCACCCATCTCCAGGCTGAAAAAGGAACTCTTCCCTGCTTCTTCCAGGTGGCTTCTTATGGCTGCATCGCTCCAGCCTCTGCCTCTGTCCCCACCTGGCCTTCTCCCCTGCGTGCCTCGAGCCTCTCTGTCCCTTTCTCTTATATGGACACTTGTCATTGTCTTATAAGGACAATTCTGTGGGTTGAGAACCCACATGGGTATTCCAGGATGATCTCATCAAGAGATCTTTAACTTAATTACAGCTACAAAGACCCTTTTTCCAAATAAGGTCACATTCACAGGTTCCAAGATGCAGGTGGATCTCGGAGGCTGGGGAGGGGCACCGTTTAACCCACACGGGGATCAGCCATCCAATGACCTTGTTTTGCAGTTGAGGATGCTGAGGCTCAGGTGGACAAAGGCTCTTCCCCAAAGCCAGCCAGTCGGTGACACAGGGATCCTCAGGTGCCCCGAGATTCTTGTGCCGACGCTCCATTGTCACCACAGCACAATGCGGGCCACACGTTCTGTGCGGAGTCTCACTCCACTCACAGTAAGCTGGTTCCTCAGAGGAGACGGGCACACAGAGCTCTAGGAACTTGCCCAAGGTCACATAGTCCATCTGTGGTCACACGGTCAATGCGGCCTCCCTGGGAACCCCATGTGTCCAGAACAGTCTTAACACATAGGAGTCAGGACCTGTTTGTGAGCGCCAGCGTGGCTCCAAGGGCTGTGGGGGAAGAACAGAGTCTACAGTCCTGCTGGTGAGATGGACCCTCGCAAGTCACTCATAGACTGTTGGGGAGAGGCCAGCCTGGGAGTGCCGGAGGGATGTTCCCAAGAAAGAGACCTCAGCTGAGTCACATCTAAGGAAGAATAAAAACAGTGAGCGGGTGAATGCCTGGGATGGGAAGGACTTCCCGGGGAAGCTGGAATGTAGCGTAGCATGTCCCAGGGACTCAATCAGTTCAGTTTTGCTGAAGCAGAAAGCAGGAAGCCAGGGGAAAATGAGGCTGTTTCCAACTTGGTCCTGAGGGTCCTAGGGAACCATGGCGGGTTTAAGCAGGAGCTACAGTGGCGGCTTTGTGTTTTAGAAAGATTGCTCTGGTCCCAGCCGTGACTTGTGTCCTGGGCCAGGCCTGGGGAAGCCAGGGGTGGGTGAGGCCTCTGCAGGGACCCCTCGGAGGGTCATGGGCCATGCACCCAGAGTTTAGCTCTAACCCCTCGCTTGGCAAGTGTGGGATGAAGCTGCAATTTGGGGCAGGAGGAGCAGTGCCTGGTCAACTCCCCTTCTGTTCCAGATTCCCAAAGTCACAGGGGAAACCTGGGGGACGCAGGAGAAAGGTCTGCAGCCACAATCCAGCCAGCGCCTGCCTTGGTGTGGGCTAGGTAGGTGGCAGCCCGTGAGAAAGCTACTGAGGGGCTGGAAAGGAGTCCTGGCGTGGTGGCTCACGCCTGTAATCCCAGCACTTTTGGAAGCCAAGGCAGGTGGATCACTTGAGGCCAGGAGTTTGAGACCAGCCTGGCCAACAAAGCAAAACCTCATCTCTACTAAAAATACAAAATTAGCCAGGTGTGGTGGCGTATGCCTGTCATCCCAGCGACCTGGGGGGCTAAGGCAAGAGAATTGCTTGAACCTGGGAGGTGGAGGTTACAGTGAGCTGAGATTACGCCACTGCACTCCAGCCTGAGCAACAAGAGGAAAACTCTGTCTCAAAAAAAAAAAAAAAAAAAAAACCACAGAACTGCCTCTCCAATAGAGCTATTACGGTGGAATTAAGTAAATGAATGCCTATGAGATGAGATCAGTTTTATGTTAGTAAACACCAAAGCTCTATTCACCTGTAAGGGACGAATTTTTAAATACGTGCTGTATTTCAAGGGGCCTTAGTCCCCACCTTCCCCGAGCCTAAAATCCCACCATTAGTCACTCACTTGCCTTAGGGCACTGAAGGCCCCAATTAAAATGTAAATGTGTGACCTAGTGGTGTCTCCATGGAGCCAGGGGCACCCCTGACTGGGCCTCATGTCATCATTGTTGGCAATTTGTTCACCAGATTAGTCCAGCAGAAAATTGCTGTCGATGAAGGGACTCATCTGTGGAGAGCCAGAGAACTCTTATGTAGAAAAGAGAATGTGGAGCAGGAAATGATGCTGTCAGGCATTCCAGGGGGCCTCGGGCACTAACCGTTGTCACCCCACCACCCTCCACCACACAGGCCTGGGCCATCTCCTACCTCCAAGGGCCGCCCCGGGTGGGGGGCTTGGAGGGCCTGCCAAGGCCGTCCCCTAAGGCTGGGAGCGAGCCTCTGGCCCATTTTGCCAAGGAGAGCCTGCCGCCCAGGGAGTCCGAGCTGCAGCCTGCAGGAAGTCCATGCAGCACAGCTCTCCGGCTGGGGTCAGGTCCGCCTGGCCAGCTGTGGGTTCAGGAAAGGACGCCCCCTCTGGGAACACAGGAAGGAAGGGAGGACGCTGCTGACCCCGGTCAGGACAGGTCCCTTCCTCCCTGCCCGTTTCCTCACCCCTTACCGCCCATGGCCCCACCCTCTTCCTCACCAGGTGGCAGCCCCTCCACGGACCAGAGGGTGAGATGGGAGGCACCTCTTCTAGGGATCTTACCCAAAGGGTTTGGGAGAAACGCAGTCTCTTGGCCAGAACCAACCTATTCCTGCCGTAAGCAGCCCTGGCAGCCCTGAGGTGGCAGCAGATGGGGAAACTGAGGATCCTCCTCCTCCATCAGATCTCGGCTCAAATGTCACTTTCCCGAACACTCGTCTAAATCAGCCCCTCCTGGGCTCTGTGGTGGCATTCTCATCCGGGGCATTTTGTCACCCGCTGATACCATCTTGTGTACATAAGGACTGAGACCTGCATCCAGCCAGCATCTAGAGCATAGTAGGTGGTTCATAAATATTTGTTGAACCAATAAAGGAAGGAAGAACTGGGGAAAAAGCCATGTGTGGTGGCTCACACGTATAATCCCAGCACTTTGGGAGACTGAGGTGGACGGATCACTTGAGGCCAGGGGTTTGAGACCAGCCTGGCCAACATGGTGAAACCCCATCTCTACTAAAATACTAAAAATAAAAAATAGCCAGGCACAGTGGCAGACACCTGTAATTCCAGCTATTCAGGAGGCTGAGACATGAGAATCGCTTGAACCCAGGAGGCAGAGGTTGCAGCATTGCCCTCCAGCCCGGGTGACAGAGCAAGATTTGTCTCAAAAAAAAGACTCTGCCAGGGTCATTTGAGAGTCAGCAAAGGGTTAGCTCAAGAACTCAGGCCCCAGAGGATTGCTTGAGCCTGGGAGATCTAGGCTGCAGTGAGCTGTGATGGTGCCACTACGTTTCAGCCTGGGCAACAGAGCAAGACCCAGTCTCAAAATAAGAAAAGAACCCAGGCCCCTGGACCCCCGGGCCAGGTCACTTGCAGATGTTCCTAAGGTGACTGAGAGAGCCCACTTTCCTCTGTGCACCTCTCCTCTAACTACCACCCAAAAGAGGGGACACTTACCCCATAGGACCCAGACACACACCCCACCACCCTCAGGCAATTACTTCCAGACATAGACCAGGGCTCAGCAAGCTTTGTCTGTCAAGGGTCAGGTGCTAACTATTTTAGCCTTCGTGGACCATCAGGGTCTCTGTCATGACTGCTTGATTCTATTACAACACACAAAAAAAATAACCGAGATAATATATAAATAAATGGGCGTGGCCGTGTGCCAATAAAGCTTTGTTTACTAAAACAGGCAGGTGGACGGATTTAGTAAATCAAAATTCAGGACATCCAGTTAAAGTTCAACTTTAGTGTACTGTTTATCTGCAATCCTAGCCTGGGTAGCGGTGTGCAGGTCCCTGGGCATAACTGGTGTGAACCTCGACGTGACAGGAAAGAGAGCCGCCATTATGAAATGCCCTATACTGCGGGAACACTGGGCTGGGCGCCTTCCGTGTATCAGCCCATCTGTCTTCGCAGCAGCCCTGTGAGATGAGATGTGGGGCCCCACTTTACATATGAGGAAATGGGAACTCAGAGAACAGTCAGGAGTCCTGGTTCCCATAGCCAGTCAGGGACAGAACCAGGACCCACACCAGGACAGTCTGGCACGAAAGCCAGCGTCCTCTTACACCAGCCTCACTTCATGAAAACTAACGCTCAGAGAGGTGAAGGGGTGTGTCTAGAGAGCACAGCGAGGGGGAAGCTGCCCGGGGCCAGGAAGACGGATTTAGATTCCCAGATTTCTACCCACTGAGCTTTCCGGGGTCTGCCCACGGCTTCTGTGTACGAACTTGCAGTTGTCATTGGCCTCTTGGCTGTCATTCGCATGTGAGCGAGTGTGTTTGCACGAATATCTGCACACAAACAGGATCGGAAGCTGAGGAGCCCGCAGTTTCCAGGGAGCTGGCACTCACCATAGTCGGAGAGCAGATGAGACGCTGAGAGGTGGCAGGGTAATTGATGGGTCCCCTGACCGGGGCTTCACAGCCTCCGCACAGCGGACATTTTGGGCCAAATGATTCTTTGCGGTGGGGGGCTGTCCTGTGTATTGAAGCATGTTTAGCAGCACCCCGGCCCCCACTCTCTGATGCCAGCATTCACACCTCATCAATTACACAGAACAACCAATACTGTCTCCGGGCATCGGGCATCACAGGATGTCCCCTGGGAGGCAAGATTGCCTCTGACTGGTTGATTTTGACTCCCTGAGGTTTGTACATCGTCAAGGGCTCACCAGGGAACCTGTACTCGCCCTCTCCTCTGGAGTCCACAAACCTCCCCAGGCCTTTGGCAAAGACATTCTGTACACCCGGAATGGGACCAGGCATTATCAGGAAACCCTAAAAAGCAGAAGGAAGGGTTAGTCTCGGCCAAGCCATGATAAAAATCTCTGAGTGCACAGAATGGAAAACCAGTGGATGCAGCCTGTCATTCCATGGACAGCAAATGACACTCAGAGCCAGAGGTCTCCGAACCTGCCTGTGCACCCCGGAGCTTGTTCTTTTCATGGACCCAAGTGGACTCTGGAGGGTGGTCCTGAATCTGTCTTTTCCATGTTTCTTTCTTTCCCCACCCAGCTCTGTTCCCCTCCCAACCAGCAGGTGCTTGGGGCCAATTCCTGAAGATGCCTTGGAGGGAACCAAGTGGAGAGAATTGGGGTACCCAGAGCTGCCAGCAGGGGAGGTGGCTTGGAGAAAGGACTTGGGGTGCATGAATCCTGCCACGTGGGTGGCTGACTTCCTTGCGTCAGGCTGGTCTGGTGGAGACAATGATCTCACCTGCTTGGAAGAGCCCTTGGCGGCTGCTTGGATCTGGGGTCGGGGAGGGGTCCCCAGGGCCAGACAGAGAGGAGCTTGGGGGCTGAGTACACCTCCCCCTGGCCTGGCTGCAGACCAGCGTGGCTGCCTGTGGTCTGGCCCAGGAGCAGGGGACAGACCTCCCCCATGGCTGGCACCCACTCAGCAGCCTCTTCCCGGCCACGGCGGGGAAAGTGAGAGGGGCTGACGTGGGGCTGACCTCACGCCCGGCTCCCTCTCCTCCAGCACCTCCCTCGGGGGTTCCCTGCTGCTGGGAAGCTGGACCTCCTGTGGAGGGAATGGGGGAGGGGAGGCAAGCAGAGAATTTGGCAGGCTGAACTGAGTGGGGGGCTCTGGGACTGGGGTGGGGGAGACAGAAAGACCCCCACACATCTCTGCACTTTCTCTGCAGCCTCCAAGAGATCTGGGGTTCCCCTTGTTCAATGTGGAAGGACTCATGAGAGTTTTAGAGATGATCAAGAATACACAGCCCTGCCGGCAGCGGAGGAGGGGGCAGACTCGCCCTGACATTCAGCTGCTGCCCGGCCTGCTTACCCTGCCTGGCGGCCATCATCACATCTGCTTCTTTCAATGGCTTTCATGGGACAGATGAGGAAACTGAGACACAGAGAATTTCAGAAACTTGCCTAAGCTCCCACAGCTGGAAAAGATAAAGCCAGGATTCAAATCCAAGCGTGTCAGAGCCCTGGCCCTGTGCTGGGTGCTGCATACTAGCTCTGGTCTGATGAAATGAACCATTTCCCGAGAATCGCAGTGAAACGCAGATTCCAAACCAGCAGGTCTGAAGTGAGGCCAAGATTCCATATTTTGGCCAGGCGTGGTGGTTTGCGCCTGTTATCCCAGCACTTTGGGAGGTCAAGGTGGGAGGATCACTTGAGGCCAGGCGTTTGAGCAGCCTGGACAACATGGTGAGACTCCATCTCTACAAAAAATAAGTTAGCCGGCTGAGTGGTGTGCACCTATAGTCCTAGCTGCTCAGAAGGCTGAGGTGGGAAGATCACCTGAGCACAGGAGTTCAAGGCTGCAGTGAGCTATGATTGCATAACTACACTCCAGCCTGGATGACAGAGGGAGCCCCAGTCTCTAAAATAACAAAAACAAAAAAATGTTTTGCATCTCTAAGCTCCCGAGGGTGTAGACACAGCTGACCTGTGCTCCATTCATTTTACCTAGTGTAGCCTGTCACAGGCATTTAATAAATAGAAGCTGTTATTGCTATTACCTGCATAAGTTATATATCATGTGCTCTGTGCATAGTAGGTGCCAATAAACAGTAGGTCCTTGTGATACATCATCCTTTAAAGGAAGAATCTGGTGAATTCTAGAGTCCAGTAGAAACCTACAATTGGCCAGGTGCTATGGTTCACGCCTATAATCCCAGCACTTTGGTAGGCCACAGGCAGGCAGATCACTGAGGTCAGGAGTTCAAGACCAGCCTGGCCAACATGGCAAAACCCCATCTCTACTAAAAATACAAAATTAGCTGGGGGTGCTGGTGCACACCTGTAGTCCTAGCTATGTGGGAGACTGAGGCACAAGAATCACTTGAACCCAGGAGGTGAAGGTTGCAGTGAGCCAAGATCATGCCATTGCACTCCAGCCTGGGTGACAGAGCGAGATCCTGTCTCCAAAAAAAAAAAAAGGAAACCTACAATTGGAGTTCAGTTGGATTTAGGAGAGTCAGACCTGAAAGAGGCAAAGAGCACTTCATGGATGAGGTGACATTTGAACAGGGCCTTGAAGAATTAGAATTTTCTACATAGCAAAGGAGAAAGAGCAGTCTAGACCAAGGTTCTGTGACATTTAGCAGACCTCCAAGCCACCACTATGGCCTGTGGGAAGTGGTCGTAAGGGAGGTGAGCCCAGAGATGCCGCTGGACAGGTCAAGCTACATGTGTTGCAAAATGTAAATGCCAGGCCCCTTGTTGAAAAACCATTAAGCATTTCTGCATGAGGGCCCTGGGCAGTTGCCCAGGCTGTGCACGCGTGAAGTCAGCCTTGAAGCTGGGAACTAGGTCCACAAGGAGGAGCTGGCCTTACCCTGTTGGCAGCTTGAGCAGGAATTTTAAAGGCTTCTGAAGTGAGGAGATGGTTTGATCAGACTGGAAGGCTGGAGGCAGGGGGATGGGTCTGAAGGCAGCTGCTGCAGTAGCCCAGGCTGAGGCGGGACGTAGAGAGGAGGGAATGCCCGAGCCACATGGAGGCTGATTTGGACACATTTGGTGCAGGTGGCACATAGGCCTTGGAAAGTTACGGGTGTGTTCGTGTCCCAAGGGTGCCTAACACATTACCACAAACCGAGTGGCTTAACGCTTGACATTTATTCTCTCACAGTTCTGGAGACAATAAGTCAGGAATCAAAGGGTCAGTAGGGCCATACTCCCTCCAAGGCTCCGAGGGAGGAGCCTTCCCTGTCTCTTCCAGCCTTTGAAGGCCCCAAGCATTCCTTGAGTTGCTGCCCACCACTCCGTCTCAGCCTCTGCCTTCACACGGCCTTCTCCTCTTCTCCCCTTTCTGTGCCTCTTATGGCACTTATCCTTGGATTTAGGGCTCACCCAGAAATCCAGGATGATCTCACTTTGAGATCCTTTTTTTTTTTTTAATAGAGACGGGGAGTCTCACCAAGTTGGTCAGGCTGGTCTTGAACTCTTGACCTTGTGATCCACCCGCCTCAGCCTCCCGAAGTGCTAGGATTATAGGCATGAGCCACCATGCCTGGCCTGAGATCCTTAACTGAATTACATCCGCAAAGATTTTTTTTCCAAATAAGATCTCATGTACAGATTCTGGGGATTAGGACTCAGCTATATCTTTTCTAGGGGGGCCACCATTCAACCCTTCCACAGTGGGAGGTACAGGTGAGGCTCCTGTCTGAGACAGGGCAGAGAAAGCAGGGAGGGGAGGAGGCTGAGAGTCCTGGTCCTGGACCCATGGGCTGCTGCTGCCTGGGCCTTGCCTATGGCACGCTTTTCATCTACCTGCAAAGAATGGTCCTTCAGGGAAATGGGAGTGTTCTAGCTGGCCTGCTGGGAGGTGGGCCCTGAGAGAGTGGGCTAGGAAAGAGCAAGCTGACAGGTAGGGCCCACCCCAGCTTTGATTCATTGACTGTCTGGGCAGGAGCTGGACGGATCCGCTAGGAATTACAAAAATGCTTCTCACATATTTTCCTCTCGCTGGTGGTTTTCTGCTCGGTTAACCCCCACTGGGCCCCCAATCCCATTGCTTGTCTGTGTCTGCGGCTGTGGCTCTCTCTCTCTGCATCTCATCCACCCCCCAGCCCCAGACACTCTCTCTTCACATCCCCTTCCCTCTCCCCTAGTCGTTGACTCTTGGCTGGAGTGGGCAAGGCTTGACCACGTCCTCATAATTGAAATTTTTGGCCTCCAAAGCAGGGTGGTGCTTCCCTAAGTCAAAGGGACAGATTCAAGCTGAGGCTTCTGCTAGGGCAGAAGGAGGCTTGAGAAGTGTCCTGGATGCCAAAGCCAGTGACCAGGACAAGACTTGCTGCCTTTCCCAAGTGGCCTTGTAATGAGACAGACTCAAGGCCACTGATCCCGAGTGTCCTGCCCCAGTTCTGTTGCCTTCCTTCTTGCCCTTCCTCGTGGCATTCCTCATGGACCAACTGGTATCCTCCAGGACTTGCAGGCTCTTCTCAGAGGGAGGAAGTCCTTCATCAATAAAACGGGTTTTAAAATACTGGAGGCAAGGCAGAAGCTTCTGAGGCATGCTTAGTGTCTGCTCCACCTTCGAAAGTCCTAGTTTGTGCCTGCGGCATCCTGGCCCCTTGAAGAACCCCCTTCGTTGGACTGTGTCTTAGTCGATTTTCGTTGCTGTAACAGACTGGGTAATTTATAAAGAAAAGGACTGTATTTCACTCATGGTTCTGGAGACTGGGAAGTGCAAAAACATGGCACCAGCGTCTGGTGAGGAGCACCTTGCTGCATCATAACATGGCAGCAGATGTCACACAGTGAGAGCTGGTGTGCATGTTAGCTCAGGCCTTCCTTTGTCTTCTCCTTGCCACCAGTCCCGGTCATGAGGGCCCACATTGATCATCTTACCTAATCCCAATTACCTCCCAAAGGCCCCACTACCAATCAACACATGGATTTGGGGATTCAGTTTCCAACACATGAAATCTGGGGGACACATTCAAACCACAGCAAGCTGCACCGGATGCTGGGCACCAGCTGTTGCTAAGATGGCTGCAGAGACCCCTCCAAAAATCCATATGCCTGTGAAAAAGGCTGCCGCTAGAGGAGAGGGCATCACATCACCCCCGTCCCCCTGTGAGTCTCCAGGGAGAAATTCCCTTTCGAACCCAGTCCCAGGACAGGCTCTGCTTTCCCTGAGATGCCTCTTTTTTGATTATGAAACTCACATAGCAAGATCACATTTCCTTTCTTCTTTTAGCTGCCAGGGACCTCAGAGCCAGCTCTGAAGCTCGGCCATGGCAATTATGTGGCCCCTTGTGATCTGAAACATTTATTTTCTTTCTTTCTGTGGTCTTCGTTCTCTCACTCTGTTTATATCCTCTCTCATCCTGATTATCTGTTTTATCAGCATTTTCATTAGGTAACTTCTGCTATAAGCTTCTTTACATGCTGTTTGGAATAAAGAGGACTGTAAACAGGGAAATAAATACATCTTGGTTCCATTATGATGTTAACATTTATTGCTGAAAATGTGATTGTTTAGTGTAATGAATTCCCATTTTGCATTATCTTTGAATTTCGAGCAGAGGTTACTGGGGAGACTCTCTTCTGCTAGTAACCCTTGAGCTCCTGCAGGTCTATTGCCTGGTGCGTAGAGGGCCTCACCAGTCTTGACCAGGTGAGTGGATGGGTGTTGACCATCAAGATGAGAAAACAGTGCGGGCACAGTGGTTCACGCCTGTAATCTCAGCACTTTGGGAGGTTGAAGCAGGTGGATCATGAGGTCAGGAGTTCAAGGCCAGCCTGGCCAACATAGTGAAGCCCTGTCTCTACTAAAAATACAAAAATTAGCTGGTCGTGGTGGCAGGTGCCTGTAATCCCAGCTACTTGGGAGGCTGAGGCAGGAGAATCACTTGAACCCGGGCAGCGGAAGTTGCAGTGAGCCAAGATCACACCACTGCCCTCCAGCCTGGGTGACAGAGTGAGACTCTGTCTCAAAAAAAAAAAAAAAAAAAAAAAAAAAAGATGAGAAACATCAACAGCATCTTTCACAAGCTGAGTGATGTCAGGGTACCCTCTGCCTCCCTGGTCCTATTTCCTCATGTGAAATAGAGAGAGTAACCCATCCACAACCTCACAGAGTGGTTGGGAGGATCTCATGATGGGTGAGAAAATGCTTTGTGAACCGTAAGGTGTAGGGCTTCACAGAGCCCGTGGGCTCATGTATCCTGTGGGTAGCTGTTGGCAGTTGTTCTCTTGGGATGGGGGAAAGGTAGTTCCAAGTCCTGGTGAACTCCTGAGAGCTGGCTGGGCAGGAGGGCTGCCTTGCTGCTCTACCACACATCTGGGGTCCAGGGGCCTCTCTGTCCAGGTGCCCTCTGGACCCATGACTCCAATTACCATCAGGGGATCAGTCAGCTGCTAGGATGCTTGTCTGGCAGGCTTACCCCTCCCCATCCACCTGACCCCGGCCTTGAACTCAGGACTGCCAGGATCCTCCCTTCCACATTCACCAGGAGAGAGTGGCCCACTTCCCCTGCAAAGAGGGCACCGGGTGTCTGGGCTGCATTCTGCTTGGACCGTCTCCACCCTTGGAGGAGCGGGATTCACAAGGCATTTCTATTTCCCTACCTGTAATTCCTTCCGGCAATCTTGGGAAGTAGGTAAGATGGCTTTCATCACTGATTATTCTGGCAATTTTCAAGATAAGACAGCTGAGCTCACTAAAAGGGTCACAGGACTGCATAGGGCAGTGCCAGGCCCAGGACCCCGGCCACAGGGCAGGGCTTTCCCAGCAAAGCAAACACCTCCCTTCTCCCACTTCCTCCCACAAAGTGATTGTTTTCGCCTCTTTTTTGGAGGGTGACCCAACAACTAATTAACAGTCCTTTGTTCTATTTGGCCAGGGCAGGCCCGTCTCCCAGACTGGAGAATTCCCCAGGCAGAGGCAGAGACCGCCCCCCAGGCCCTGGGCCTCCAGCCACCCACCTGGGACATCGCTGTCACTCTCTCCCTTTCCATGCTTCGCCATTTGTTTTATTTTCCTCTAGTTTCCTAGTAAAGGTTGCTTTTGAAAAGCTTCAACCTTGTCTCCCTGAGTGGAGGGGAGGGGTGTTTCCACCCCTGGGCGGCTGGGGTGTGGCCCACGGCCTGAGCCAGCCGGGAGGGGCGGGAGACTTCAGGGGAAGACTTGGAAACAGCTGTGGGCCTGCCGGCCTCTCCCTCCCAAGCAGCTGCCTGCCCGGCCCTTGGCCATTTGCACTTGGCGTGGGGGACTCCTGAGGAATGAGAGATGAAAGCGCAGGGTGGCCTTTCTCCGACTTTAATGTGTACTCGAATCTCCTGGGATGTTGTTAATGTACACGCATTCTGATTCTGCAGGTCTGGGGGTGAGGCCAAGATTCTGCATTGCTAATCGGCTTCCTTGCAGGTGAGGCTGGGTCGAGCATGTTGTTGAATGCAGTCCCTTCATGGCACTGAGAGCAGAGGGGACCACAGCCTGAGCCCCCTGCTGACTCCCAGAGTGAGGCTCTCCCCAGCGTGACCTCGCCGTCCTCTACATGCCTCATCCATCACACACATCCTAATTGTCCCTCCCAGCCTGTGAGCTTCTAGGAGGCATTGCAACTGGCACAGGAGCTGACTCTTACAAACATGCAGGAACGAGCAAGCTGGTAACTCTCAGAAACACTGCCCAGACCCCCAAAATAAACCTTGGCTCAGGGAGCCCCAGACCCAAACCCCAGAGCAAAGCACAGGGCGACATCTGGGGCCACTCCAGAGTTTCAGTATCTGTGACTTCCCAGTTCTGACCTTGAATCCCCCCAGGAAGGGATCACAGGCAGCTGGGAAGAAGGTCACAGTGGAAGGGGGTTTGGTTCCCAAATGGGAAGCAGGAGGAGGGACGGCAGTGTCCACTGTGGGAGAGCCGCTCAGGCCCTGAAATCCCGATGGGGAAGCCATCAGGGCAGACAGAGTCCTCCTTGGTTCTGGCCCCAGTGTCCCATGTGATTCTGAGCAGGACCACCTGTCCCCTCCTGCGCTGGAGCAATTGGGCTTGTCCTGTTATGTCCCTCTGGATGGTCAACGGGCCATTTCTGGGCGACAGAGACCTGGGCAGCTGGTATCTTCCAGCTCCTCGAAGTCTCATGTCGGGGAACGATCACCAGAGCTGGAGGGGAAGGAGTGGCGCTAACTGGCCCTAAACATTTCGGGTGCCCCTGGGCATGTGGTCTCATGGCTCTAAGCCTCGATTTCCTCTTCTAGTATGTGGGGATTGATACTCCTGGGGCTTCCATGAGATTAAGTGAGGAGTTGGGAGGGAACGAGCTGAGATCCCACGGCCCCCTCTTGACTTTGTTTTTGAGACAGCCTGTCCTCCAAGCTGTAGTGCAGCCTCCACGGATCCTCCCATCTCAGCACCTCGAGTAGCTGGGGCCGCAGGCACACGTCACAGCGTCTGGCTAATTTTGCCGTGGTTTTGTCCTGTTGGCCAGGCTGGTCTCAAACTCCTGGGCTCAAACGATCCACCTGCCTCAGCCTCCCAAAGTGCTGGGATTACAAGAATGAGCCACCACACCCAGCACCCCCTTTACCTCTGAGCAATCCATCTCTTTCCTTGGTGTCACCCCATGATCTAGACACCATCCACCTTGTTTTGCCTTGGCTAAAACTCCACCTAACTCCCCCCACCGACGCCAGGTGCCCCCGCTCCCCACACCCTCATCTATCCTTCGCCTAGTCCCACTTGGCTGGTACCCAGGACAGGGACAGTTCAGGCCCTTCCAGCCCATCTCCCCATATCAGTACACTCCAGAGAGCTAGCCAAGAGCAGATTCTTTATTCATTTCTCTTTTTTTCTTAAAAAAAAAAAAAAAGTATTCCTTTGGTATAAAAAATAAATATTTTAAATATGACATTGAATAAATAAAAATAATCTGTCAGTATGAAACATCCCCACAGGGTACATTCATCAAAGAGGAATTTGTCACCCAAGGCCAAGTGCTTTTCAGTGGAAAGGAAGGAGGGAAACCCCTAGGGCCGCACGGGGGGCCCACGGAGCTAGCACGTGGGTGGGACTGAAGGCTGGATGCCGGGGTTGGTTTGGGGAACTAGAGATGATTCTAAGGCAGGAACATCTGTACCATCTGCAGGGACAGGCTACCTCCCGGGTCCCAGGGCTCCCACCCCACACGTTATGTCTACACTGGAGAGCTGGCAAAGCAGAGCTGGACTGGCTGGGTCAGGGTGGAAGTGCCCCAAGTCAGGGACAAGGAGGAGGATGGGGAGGATGGGGAGGATGGGGAGGATGGGGAGGAGCGGGAGGAGAGACAAGTAAACTAACAGTGCTTTTTTGTTTAAATGTTTAAATAATAAATAAGGGCCCAGAGACTTCTCTCTTGGTAAACTACAAAAAGCCCATCCCTCTCTCTTCCTCCGGCCCAGCCCTGGGTATGGTCCACGCCAGCAGATGTAAAGGGAAGAGAAGCACAGCTCCCGGCCCGGCAGAGCTGTTTCATGCAAAGACTCTGTGATTCAGTGATGCTGATCGCAGTGGATGCCGAGCTGCTGGAGGGGTTCTGAAGGGAGCACTGAGGATGGGCACCTCTGGGCCAAGTCCAGGCTGGCCAGGAGATTGCCTGGGAGCCAGGGCCACCAGGTGGGCCTGGCACAGGACACCCAAGTCCACAGGGAGATGAGGTGATGGGCGAGCCAGCAGGCTCTGGGTGGAATCAGCAACTCTGGCTTTTACACGAGTTTGTCTTTCTTGAAGCCCGTCTTGGGGGAGTGCAGCCAGCCCAAGCCAAGCCGGATGGAGCAGGGAAGGGGAGGCAGCCCCTGAATCCTGGACAAGGGAGAGTGTGACCCACATCTCAAGAGCCACATCCTTGTCTTGCCGTTGGGATGGACAGATGGACAACTCCCGGCCGCACCCTCCTCCCCAACCCCAGGCCTCAGGACCAGCCCACGCGCTGCCCACGTGCCATCCAGGTAAAGTGCTTAGAGAGCGACAGGGAAAGGTGCAAAGTGAGTGAAAAGTACCATAATTAGTAGCATCATTGTTGGTGGAACTTGGAGGCCGGCAGCCCACTCAGGGTTTGAGAAGAAGCCAGAACGCTGCTCAGAGCAGCTGCCCCAACTCGGCTGCCTCCCTCCCTCCCCTGCTCTAAGGCTGGAGGGCGTTTCCCCACTTGCTTGGCCCCAGCACAAAGGAAGGGATTGGGTTCCCTGCCTGGGAGCCCAGACATGGGTGGGAGTGGGCCGGAGGTGGGGCAGGAGGGCCCACAGCTTCCTGGTCTGAGTCTCAGGCGTCTCCAGCTTCCCTCTCCTCCTCTTGGGAGCAGTGGGCAGCTGATCCCCCAGTCTACCCCACCTTCCCAGGGTCTGGCCCAGCCAGGCCCTTGCGCCCTCTGTGGGTGTCCAGCCACCCGAGGCGCTTCCCGACTGGGTGCTGGGACAGGATTGTTGCAAGGCGTTATTTCAGAGGCAGCATGGGGACACAGAAACAGGGACAAGGTGGGCCACCAGGACTGCCTTGCCCACTGCTCTAGGGGCACAATTTCAACCAGGAGCGATGCCCCTCGCAACACAATGTGACTGTGCCTGAGAATACAGACTCCTGGAACCAAGAGAGTAAGGCACCCGGCCTCTCCACAAACCGGCCCAGCCCCTGCAGCCTGGACCCTAATACCCAAAAGCAAGGCACAACAGCAGATGGGGGTGGATCCGGGCCCCCCACTCCCCTGCTCATTCTCTCAGATCCGACCCTTCTCTGAGCTTCACCCATAAGGCTTATTCCACTTGTAACATCGTTGACTTCCAGGCCAGGCTCTGCTACGTCCTGGCCGCGGCGCCCGTGCAGGAGCCGCCATCACATTTTGTTGAGTAGAGACCAGGGAAAGGGGAATTAACTTTGCCACTGAAAGCACCAATAAGTTAATATAAATAGGACATAATAATAAATAGAAATCATGCCGGGTCAGACGCACAGCACA
This sequence comes from Sapajus apella, assembly GCF_009761245.1. Taxonomy (NCBI): domain Eukaryota; kingdom Metazoa; phylum Chordata; class Mammalia; order Primates; family Cebidae; genus Sapajus; species Sapajus apella. Next base: position 6,582,328 of record NW_022437035.1, read on the forward strand.
CTTGGAGCTCAGGGTTCCCTGAGACCCTGACCTCAAGTTCTGCTGTCCCCTTGCCCTGGGGACCAGAGACGGCCTCTGGTCCCCCTCAAGTACCTCTGTGTGACCTCACAAGGCCTCCCGGGGCCTCAGATGTGCACTACTACTCTGAGCTACTCTTTACAGACTCTCACCCAGAGGAAGACTCTGGATCTGTCAGAACCTCTACACCTGACTTAGCAACCTGCTCCTGCCCTACCACAAACACCTGCTCCAGGTCCAGCCACCAGACCCTGGCCATGCCAGGCTGCAGGGAAGACGGCGGGGAAGAGAAGGAAGAACCCACCAAGGCTTTCAGGGCGTCTCTTTCTCCCAACGTCCTCCTTCCCAGGCCTGAAGGTGGCTTCTCTGGCTCCCTGAGAGCCTGAATGCCAGTGACCTCCTTCTAGAAACTTCTGCTTGACCGTTCCTATGCCCAAGTTCTTTGATCATGCTCAAAAGAAGACAGCCTCCAATCCCAGAGGCCCCTCTCTATCTTCCACTCACCAACCTTCTAAGGGACAAGGAGTCCTTTGGGGTCCTAGCCCCTCTGGCCCACCTGAGTCCCTGCCTAAGGGGCAGCAAAGGCACAGATGGTGATCATTTGCTGGGGGCTGGTCCACGCCCCTGGGCCCTGCTGTCTTACCCTGTGGTCAGGGCTGTTGTAGTTGACTTGTGTAGTTTGCTCACTGCACAAAGCCAGCAAAGGGCCAAAGGGAAACGCAGAGGCAGAAGTCTAGCCCGCGCTCCCCAGTCCACAGTCTCCCAGAGGAAGGGGCGCCGTCTTCTAGCTCCCTCCCTATGGAAGTTTCCACTCTGCTCAGCTTCATCACAGCCCAGCCCAGAATGGAGTGGACTGGCCAGGCACCCTCGGGGTCTGCCAGCAGCCCCTGTTTGGATTTGGTGATGCCCTGGGTCCTGGCCACCCTAGGACAGGCCCCCACATTTGGACACCAATCCTGAGATCCCTCAGTTCACTGTGCACTTGACGACCTCCTGCTAGAAGGCCTGGGCCAACATGCCGATGACCTGCTTATACTTCCCCAGGAGCTGACAGCCCAGCTTCTTCTTCTGGAAGACGTCCTTACCCGACGTGTCGGGGCTGTAGGTCACGTCCACATGGGCCACGTGGTACTTGCTGCACAGGCGGCACAGCACGTTGCTAAGGAGGCCTCGCAGGATGTCAGCGGTGGCGTTGAGCTTGCTATGGAGGCTGAGGGCGCTGGGGTTGAGGATCTTCTGGTCCCGGGTGATGTTGCCCAGGGCGGTGCCAAGATACACAACTATGCGGTACAGCTCCACCAGCCTGGCCTTCTCCGTGCCATTGGCGTGGAAGGGCGGGAAGTCCGTCACATTGGGGCCGCACAGCTTGTCCAGGTTGTTGGGGAATGGCTCCCCTTGGGCTGTGTACTGAGGGGCAGAGGGGAAGTGATGTGGGAGTCAGGGGTCTGTGTCCCAGCCCTTCCGCCAACCCTCTGAGCAAGCTCTTGAACCTCAGTTTCCCCACATAGTACATGGGGACCCACATAGTACATGGGGAATTATGCTTAGAGGGCATAATTCTTGCCCTGTAAGCATCTAGAATTGGCATGAGAGCCAAAAGTAACTCTAGTGTGAGTGCTCTTGCTAAAGATCGAAGCCTGAGCCATGCAAGCGGTCATCGTCACCATCATCACCACCCTAAGACAGGAAAACTCGGTGTCTTGCCCCAGCTGGGGCACCTCACACAAGCACTTCCATACCTGCACTCACGCTGTTCCGGGGCACCCTCCACACCCGGCACCCGCAGCCCACTGCCTCTCAGCCGCACCCCCCTGGTTCCTCATGCTCATTTCCCCTCTCTCCCTTGCTCCATGCAGCAGAGCAATCACGAGACAAGAAGCGTCCTCGATAACTGGGGCACCCTGGGGAAGCTTCCCTAAGGAAGTGTAGGCAGGAAGTGCCAGGAGTCTGTGGGTGGTTTAATCAAGCCCTCTCCCCATTCTCTCCTTCCAGCCCCAAAAGGTCCCCTCAACCCAGATCAGGACAGCCCTTAATGACATTTACAAGCCCTCTCCCTGCCATCCCCCCTCAGTATCCCAGGGGTAACTTACATAGAGAATAAAGAGGGCATTTGCACTGCCATTGAGCTGTGCCAGTTGGCTCCTGATCTGGTTCATGAGGTTGTTGTGACATGGGTGGCGTATGGCACAGGTGGCGTTGACAGGGGTGATGGGGAGGGGGCTCCCCGCCCCATGTCTCCAGTGCAGAACCAGCAGCAGGGGCACAACTCCTGGGGACCAGCAGGAAGAAGCCATGAGTAGGAAGTCAGGAAAGGGTGGCCTGGGGTCATGGCACACTGGATGGAGGTCCAGCAAGGGCGCCCTCTCTCTACCTTAGCTCTCTCTGCTCTCTTCAGAGATGACAGAAAGACGAAGTGGCAAGACACAAGCCATTTCCACCGGCAGGGTGCAGAGCCCAGGAGGGACTCCTGGCCATCCCACCCTTTCCCTCAGGAAGGCAAAGACCCTAAGTCCCCTTGGCCCTCTGGCTGGAAGGCACCAGGCCCCAGGCCCAGCAGGTGCCAGGAGAAAGGAGATCCCTCTGTTCCCACTTGGAGGGGTGGCCCAGGTTCCTCAGCAGGGCTTCCTGCCCATTGCAGCCCACACCTCCCAAGCCAGGCACCCAGAGGGACCACGGGGCATGAGCGAGTGGGGAGGAGTCCTCCGCTGACCCTCCTCTCGATCCCAAACCTGCCACTTGATTCTGGCTCCCCGGGCCAATTGCCCCTAATTCTGCCTCCACCCCACATCGCCCTCTATCTCTGCCCTTCCCTAGTGTCCCCCAACTAGGGTGCTCAAGTTCACCCCATTTCTCTCTGGCTGTCCCCAGTCTCCATCCCCAAACCATCATTCAAAACTCTCTGTCCGCCCCCCAGCTCTGGACAGCCTCTGACTCCATGCCCTCTCCCGACTCATATTGCTGTCCCTGGTCCCGGGGATTCCCCTCCCCCTCAACACACGGGCTCAGGGAGGGAGAGGAAATGGTGCACCAGGAGACAGAAAAGGCAAAAGGTCACAGGCAGCCGGGTGGGCGGGGAGGAAGGAAAGTGAAAGGTGACTGGAGAGCTGGGAGCTGTCCCGACAAGTCCCGGCTTGCCCCTCCCCCAGGGGGGCCTGAGAGCCCCACTCCCCTTGGTCCCCTTAGACGCCTTTCCAGGGCTCCGCAGAAGCACCTGAAGGTGGTGGGGGCTGGGGTCAGCGAGTAAGTGAAGCTGGAGACCTCCCCCGGACCCCCCATGCTGGGACAGAGGGGACGGGGGCAGCCTCAAGTTCGTCCCCGGTTCGACCCAGCATCCCCAGGCAGTGCTGAGGCCCCGGGGTGGCTGCTGGAGGGGGGGGCCACACCCCTATATCTCACCTAGCGCAGACCACACGCTTTCCAGACACCAGCAGATGGAGGCGGCACCTGCTCCCGTCCCAGGCCGGAGTTTGCAAGCTGCTCGCCGCCCGTGCCCCTCCCTGGGAGCAGCCCGGGACCGCGGTTGGAAAGGAGAAAGCGGAAAGAAAGAAAGAAAAGAAAAAGAGAGAGGGAGAGTGAATCCGGGAGAAAGCGCAGAGGGAATAGCAGCCAGCGAGAGCGGCGGGAGCGAGGAGGAGGAGGAGGAGGAGGAGGAGGAGGAAGAGAAGGCGAGGGGGAGGAAGAGGAGGAGGAGGAAGGCTCGGTGCCCCCTCCCTCGCCGCCAACCTGCCGCGGGCGTGCAGCGCTGGGGACCATGTGCCCGCGCTCGCTCTGGGCCGCCACCCAGCGCCTCTGGTGGCTGCGCGGGCGCCCCAAGTGTCCGTGTGTCTGCGGCGGGTGGGCGTCCGGCTCGCGCTGCCAAACGCCCCAAGTTGCCGCTGCGCCCCGCAGCGGGGACGCGAAGCCGGCGCGGGGCGGGTGTATTTACCTGCCGCCAAGACCTTCATTATGGGCTGCACTTCAGAGGGCCTTGGAGGAAACCTCAGATGCCGGCAGTTTTCAGAGGTTCATGCTCAAATGGGGAATTTGCCTGATTTATATACTGGAGCCTGTGTTGTAAGACAGAAACAGCTATATTTAGCCGGGATCCCCGGTCCAGGAAGTTGTTTGAGGTGCATCATAGGAAATTATGAATGGAAGAAAGTGAGAGTGAAGGGGGGGGGGACGAGTGAGGGGGGAGGGTGGGGAGAACAGACTTTTTCCCTCTTCTAAGAATTTGATTGATAAAATTATAATGAAGGCTTCGACAAAACGCCCTGTGGTTTTCCTGCCTGGCTTGTCCCAGGAGTTGTCTGAAGATGGGCATTGCCAGGAGGGGGCCCCTGGCCGAGTCAGCAGGGGTCCCAGCAGTGGGCGCTCCAGACGGCCCTGACTCACCTGGGTTTGGGGAGGTAGCGAGTCTGGACTAGCAGATGAAGGCTGCCCCCTGCGCCCTCTGGTTGGGGGGCTTTAGGGGGGCAGTGGGAGGAGGCGGGCTGGGGCTTGGCTGAGAAGGAGACTCCAGGAGGAGGGGCCTGCGGCCGGCGTGGACTTTAGACGGTCATAAAGTGGAACTAAACATGGGCGCTGGAAGCCACCCCAGAGGTAGCCTCCTCCAATCTGCCCATTGCCATTGGGCTCCCCGGGGCTCTGAGGGCCCTAGAGGGTCAGGTCTTCCACCACCACCAGTGTGCCGGCCCTGCTGACCACTGTACCTGTGAGACTGGGGAAGGAACTGGGGAAGGAGCTAGGAAGAATGGGGTGGGGGTGGCGGTGACTCTGTTCTGGGGGGACACTCTGGGAAGGTGCTTCTGGGAAGGTGGTCCAGAATTTCCATTCTGAAGTGGGATGGAGAGAGGCTTGTCGAAATCGGAACCAGTGTCCTCCTCCGGAGGCTGAGGGATGGCTGCGGGAACTGAGAAGTTACTGGTCCCTCCCAGACCTGCCTTGGAAGCCCCTTGGACCTCAGCCTCAGAGAATAATGGAGGTCCCCAAAAGGTGCTTCTAGAGGCTCTAAGGCGGTGTCACATGTTCTGGCGTCTTCTGAGGCCAGGTGATTTATGAATGGGGAAGGGCAGGAAGGACTAGTGGGGAGCAGGGCAGAATGAGCACAGGGACACCTCCAAGAAGGGCATCAGAAAAGTACAAACATATACACCCCATGAGATGGGGAAATGCTGGCCAGACAGCATCCATCCCCAAAGCTGCCAGGGGACCCCCGTACCAGAAGATGATTCAGTCCCTTGGGGCCCCTTCCCAGCCCTCCCGCCTGATCCTGACTTGAGATCAAGGTGTGTGAGTTGGTTTTCCAAGGCTAGGGAGCTCCTGCAGCCTCGCCCGGGCCCCACCGCCCCCTCTCCCATCCTCCGTGCCCCCAGCTCCTGCCTCTTGCCACATCCTGGACCTGCCCAGCCACGTGTTCTTCCTTCATCGTGCCAGGACGAGCCCTGGTGCCTGCTGCCATTCCCCACCACATGCACACCCTGCCTTATCTAGGCTCTTGTCGTCCCCCCGCCCCCGCAGGGCCTCGGATGTGAGGTGATAAAACTGCCCATCCCAGCTGGCACTTCCCGGACTGGCTCTCCTTCCTCCTTCCTGCCCCCCCTCCACACCTTATCTCTTCTTTGATGGGCCATGGAGGGCCCTACCTGGCACTTACTGCTCCTGTATACTTGCTCTGGGGTCCTGTACACTACCAGGAGACGCACCCGCCCTGGCCTGGCTCAGGCAGCCCCATGTCCCGGGACACCCCAACTCAACCCTTCTTCTTACCCCTCCCCCAGCATCTCCCACACAAGGACCTGACCACTAGGAGCACATGAGCTCTGCCCCAGCCCTAGTCCCATCCCACATCACCCAGACCCCTGTCACCTGACTCAGCCTGGCTCTCCTGACCTGGACCCCAAATCCATGTGACCAAAGGCTCACTGTGGCCTCCACCTATCAAACCCCCGTTGCCTGGCCTGAGTCTCGCTAGGCTCAAGAGTTCTCCTGCGGCCACCCCTACATCCAGTGTCTCCTCTGCCTCCTTCCATGCGGACCTGCAGGTCCTCGCACGCCCTCTGGCAAGCCAGACCCCAGATCGGCCCTATAATCCACCCCCATCACTGTTTAATCTCAACCCCACCCCACAGGGAACAGGAAGTGAGAACAGGGTCTAGAAGACACTGACACTAGGGCCACTTCACCCCAGCCCTGACTGACCCCTTCCGGTGCCTCAGTTTCCCCTCACTGTACCTGACTTGGTTTGTGCTCCCCAAGTGCTCTGGGCCCCTCGGCGCCCCAGGCCCAGCCTCCCCCTCCTGTCCATGTCCAGGTACCGCCTGCACTGGGCCTCTGGAGGGAAGGCCCGGCAGGATCTCGGAGCCGCAAATCCGTGTGCCGCCTGCAACGTGGCAGCGGCCCCCCAGAAATCGGCCGCCCAGGCTACGCTCCAGGCCCACTTTGGTCTCTCGGAGTTTGTTTTCTTCCCTCCCTCTCTATGCTGTGTGTGTGTGTTCCCCGCCCCCGGCCAGCTCGCTCCCTCACAGAAGGCATCCTCCCTTCTTGGCTGCCTGCTCCCAGGGTCACGACCCCAGGCCCCACCCTGGAGTGGCAGCCCCAGCCCGGCCCCTTCCAGCTGTGACTTCATCCACAGCCTGTCCTGCTCCTGCAGATGGGGCCTGCCAGGGATGTGACCGGTCTCAGGGTAAGGGGAACAGTCCTGGCCACATGGGACCCCCTGACAGAACCCAGGAGTTCTGTCTCCAGGTGACTGTGCCATCCAACTCATCATTGCTCTCCAGGAAGTGAGTGCACCCCCTAACACATGCTCACTTCCTGCTGATTTTTACCCGCCATCCACAAGTCTCTCCTGGAATGTCACAGCTGTTTATTTTTCTGATGGGGAAACTGAGGCTCAGAGAGGTGAAGACACTTTGTGTGGCTCACACAAAGAGTTAATAACAGAGCCAGGTCTGGAACCCAGCCTTCCGTCTTACAGGCCACAGCAATCTCTGCAGCGCCTCTTGCTCCAAGGGGGGCGAAGGGCATAGCAGGTGAGCTTGGGCCACCCTCCTCCAGGAAGCCTCCCCTCCCTCCCACAGCCCTGACCAGCTGACATCAGCCTTGTCCTTCCTGCTCTTGTTTCAAGTGGGGATGAGTCTTATTCCCTAATCTTTGGGAGCTTGGAGGGGGTCTGAGACTCACTTGTACTCTTGACAGCACCTGGCTCAGGGTTATACCCTGAAATGAATAGAGGGTAAGTATTTTCTGAAAGCATTTTACGGTTTAAAAAAACTGTCAGGGCCAAGCCTCTTGTGGAAAGGAGAGGTCTGATGGTTTGAAGCATGGACTCTGGCCTCGTTTAGAACCAGATTGGAGGTTTGGGTCTGCCAGTTATGAGCTGAGTGACTTTGGGGAAGTGACTGCCACTTCCTGGCCTCAGTTTCTTCATCTGTAAAATGGGAATAATGGTATCATCATTGTGGGTTTGCTGTGAGGGCTCAGGGCTCAGCACGGTTCTGGGCACCCAGCAAGCCGCCTCTGCGCATATCCCACCCATGTGCTCATTTCCCTGTGGAGCAGGGGTTCTTGTCCCCATTTGACAGATGGGGACACTTGGATCCACCCCAGGGGGCTGAGCGGGGAACACTGGTCAGGAGCAAGACCTCTCAAGCCTCTGCTGATGGTAAATCAAGGCAAGATAACCACATAGCCTCCAGCTTCAAGGGTGCCCCAGAAAGATCAGACAGGTTGTGGGAGGGGCTGGCAGGGCAGTGTGCTCACTCCCCCCAGCCCCTTTCCTGGCCCCTCGCCACCCCCACCCCAAGCCTGATCTGAGGACTGCAGCTGACCTGGCCTCACCGCCCCCAGAAGCTGATTCACCCCCAGGCCCCATCTGAGAAGGAAGGAGACATAGCTCAGCTCTGAGGGGCTTGAATCACCAGCCGCCCCCTGCAGAGCTCCGGGGTTGGGGGGGGATGCGGGGGTGGGGGCCAGCCCCCTGCCTGTCTGTCTCTTTCCTGGACCCTAGGGCTCTCAGGAGAGAGGGCAGCATGGCAGTGGCATGGGCAGGGGTGGGGTGGGAGGTCACAGTCAGGCATTCTGTGTGGGCAGCCAGCAGCGGTTACTCACCAGGTAAGCAGCTCTCCGGGCATTGGGGAATTCCCCAAGACCAGTGACCCAGAAACAGCGCTCCGGGCACCCCCAGCTGCCCAGGCTGGCCTCCCTCCTTCCTTCTCTATCCTCTAAGCTATGATCTCAGTTTTCTGAAAACCCCAGCAGCAGTGGCTCTCAGCCTGTTGCCCTGATGTTGGTACCTGGGAAATGAACAGAGTCCTCAGGTGGGCCTAGGGAGGAAGCGGTGGGGGGATGGGGGGGCCGGTGGGGGGGTGCGGGGGCCAGAAGGTGGGTCCCAGGCCCAGGGCTGGTGAGGGGATGCCAGAGCAGACGGGGGAAGCTCAGGAATGCCTGGCACAGCCCAGGCAATTGGGCATCCTGGCCAAAAAGGCAAGAGCACCGCACTCTTCAGTGCTTGAGGAGTAAGAATGTGATGCCCCCAGTGGACCATGCCTCCATTGTTCTCAACCCAGGGGAGGGGGTTCAGATCCCACCAGCCCCACCCACCAGCTATATGGCCCGTGGCAACGGGCTTCCTCTCTCAGAACCTTAGTTCCCCCTCTGAAAATGAGGTTGCTGTCATTAACAGCTTTGTGGGGCAGTCATGGGGATGTTACTTGGGAAATGCGGATAAACGCTAACACTTGGGAGCCTTTCTAATCAGATCTGGTTGTGGCCGCAGAAGGAGCTTGAACCCCAGAGCGAGTCAGGGGCTGGGTCCCATGGTCAGTGCACTGGAGCCTGAGAGGCAGAGCAGCAGGTGGCTCCTGGGTCCTCTCAGTTCATGCAGCTTGGTGTAGGTTTTGGGAGAGTGGGTAGCATCTCAGAGCCTTGGTGACGTGGAAATAAGCAGTAACACCCCCCTCTATGGGCCCTGGAGAGCCCAGCTGTCTTCTGGGGACTCTTGAGGCCCAGGCAAGGGACCTATCGCCTGCCCTTTCTCACCCTCACCTGATCCAGTCTCTGGCAGTGACCAGCAGTATCTCCCCAGGGCCGAGGAGAAGCCAGAAGCCACCCTGGCCTTCCGCCAACTGTCACCATCATCACCCTGACATTTCCCGACCAAATATGTCAGGAATCAACCCCCTGGAGGTGAATCAGAGTGATTGCATTTTTTTTCTTCATTTCTGATAAAAATTGCAAGGGAAGCAGCAGCCCACGACGCCCCGATCGTTGGCAGGGCCAGAGGCCTGGCCAGTCTCCCCAGGGCTCTGTAAAATGGGCTGCTGTCTATCCTGGCCAGCAGCATTTAGTGAGCATGGACTTTGAGACTCTGCCAGCACTTTTACCTCCCCAGGCTCCCCCTGAATCTCGAACTAGCCCAAGACCGTTGCAGCCAGATGTAGAGAGAGCAGTGTTTTCACACCGAAGGCCTCTGCCTCTTCGTGGGTCATGGATTCAATTAGAGGGTTGCCACCAACACTTTCAAAAAGGAAATGGAATAGCGAAATCACCTGGCATTGCCCCGAGCCAGGGCGAGGACTGCTCCATGAAACTGTTTTTCCTGTTGCCTGTGTGTGTCAGTGTCTGCATCCTCATCTGGTTGCAAGGTGCGATGTATTTCTTACTGTGGGTGGCAGTCCAAAACATTTGCAAGCCGCCAGTATCGATGTGGAAAGCCAGGCCCAGAGGGGCTGAGGAGTGACTTGCCCAGGGTCACTCAGCAGTGTTCCACGGGGTTCCTGACTTCCCTTCCAGCTCTGGAATGGGCCAGAGGTGCCACAGGACAGGGTGGGGCGGGGCAGGGCAGGTGCTCAACGTGGGGGACCTGGCAGCTCCCTGGGCCGTGACAAAGACTAAATGCTCCCAGAGCCCAGCCTCCCACTATCCACTCCCTTCCGCAGCCTCAGACCCCTGGGCTCTCTGCCCTGCCCCGTCCCACCTGGGCGGAGCCCAGGACAGTCACAGGTCTTTCTTTCCTACTCTACCAGGGAGACTTTCATCCTCGCCGCAGGGTGCAGGAAGAGACAGTGGCCACAGCCGCCTTTCCAGGGCAGCCCGAGGCGAACAGGCCCAGCCTGCAGTAGCGGGCACACACTGGCCTCCCAGTGGCCCTGGGATGAGGCTGAGTCTGTCTGTCTGGTTCTGACTGGGCATTTGCCTGTGCGTGTGTGTGTAGTGAGTGCCTTTGTGTCTGTGCATGCCTGAGTCTGGTCCTGGGTGTATGTGTGTGTGCACTTGTGTGCGTGTGTGCAGATCTGCTTGTACTGCTTGCTTTGTGTGACTGAGAGCAGGCTAGACGGTGCCCATCTCTGGCTGCTATTGTGAATCTTCAGTGTGGTGGTGTGACTATATGTGTGTGTGCGCGTGCGTGCCCATGGGCATGAAGCCAGTGCCACTGTGTGTCTGGCCTTGTGTCTGCGTGAGTTTGTGTGGGACTGTGGGTTGCTGAGCACGAGGGCTCAGTGAGCGGGGAAGCCTAACCCTGGACATGCACGCGTGCGTTCCTGAGCCTCCAAACCTGCGTGTGCCCCAGCGTGTCTCCAACAATCCCTGCTCCTCGCCCTCCAGCCCCCGCCCTTGGGAACCATGCGGCAGCCTCACGTCACAGGGGCCACCAGCAGCTGGCTTCCTCCCTGCCCCGTCCCAGCCCCTCCTCCCCACACCACCCTGGCCACCCGGATTCTTGGCACAGGGACAAGGCTGATGTCAGAGCCGAGCTGACAGCTTTCTTCTCCCACTGGGTTTTCCAAAAGAGAGAGATCACCGCGGCCCCTTTTGAATAATCGAGGGGCTGGGGGGCAAAAGGGGGATGTGTCGCTCAATGATTTCCTGGACTCGGAGGCAATAAACAGAACAGGAAGTGGCAGAGGACCTACTCAGCCTGAAACTGGCCGTGCAGAGGTGGGGCCTAGCCTCCACTCCTTCCCTTCCCCAGCCAAGCTCACTGGGCCACCCTGACCCCAACCAGCGCCCAGGGGAACCTCCGGAATTGTTCTGAGGATGGCAGGTGGGGGGGTGATGGGAGCCTCCGGTCTGGCCACTGTGATGACATAGAAAGAATAAACTGGTCCCATCCCACTGGGTGGGGAGGATGGAGAGGCGAGACCTGGCTGAGGTTGGACCATCCTCTTCCCTGGGAAGAGAAGGAAGGGGGAGCTTCCTGGGGTGAGGGGAGGGATGGGAGCAGGTGGGGGAGCTGCTGGTGGGAGCTGTGATTGGAGGGGCCAGGCCTTCCTCTGTGTCTTGCAGCCGGGGCATCATACCCGTCCCCCACCAGCCCTGCACCCTTGGGATCCCCTAGACCTCTAGGAGCCTCCCAGCCTAGAGTAGTGACCTTCCTGGGCATAGACCCCCAAGGCTTTCATGAGCTTCTCTCCCACCCCACCCCCTGCCGCCCACAAAACCAAGCTTTACCAAGTGCTCACCAGAACCCCTATGGGCTGCAGTCCTAACCCCCATTCTCTGAGGGAGGCATCTAAATCCTCATTGGACAGACTCGGAAACTGAGACTCACAGAGTGGAATGATTTGTCCCAGGTCACACAGTGTGTAATGGAGCCAACTCTCCACCCTGGCCCCCTAACCCCAGCCTCCCTAAAACAGGAGCCGGGAGGCCCAGGTGTGGTTCAAACAGCCAGGCCCAGGGGGTCCCCGCAGAGTCACTCCCCTGGGAGCCCCTCCTTCGGCCTGGGCCAGGCCGCCCGGTGGCTTATCAGCCACAGGACTGCATGACACAATCCCACTCTGATCTCCTGCCCAACCTCGCCTCCGCCCCCACCCCACCCCTGTCCCTGTTTCCATCTCCTCCCTTTCTGGGTGGGACCAACGCCCGAGCCTGGTGTCATGGTGGGCTGTCCAGACAGCCGGTGTCTCCGTGAGCCTCTCTGCTGTTGCGGTCTCCCTTAAGTCCACCCTAGCCAGAGGGCTAGCAGGAGGGGGTCCTTGCAGAGGGAAGATGGTGGCCTGTAGCTCCCCACCCTCAGAGGGCCCACCTGCCGGGTACAGGCGGGGGACTTAGGGCCCATCTTGGGCCCTGCTGGCCTCAGCGTCCCCACTAGGTAAAGGAAAAGCTCAGAGAAGAGATGAGACTGTGGCATGGAGGGGAGGAGGCTAGGTGGGCTCTGGAATCAGCCAGACCCCAAGCCCACCTCGGCCACTTACAAACTGTGGAACCTCGGGCAGGTGGCCTCGTCTACAAAATTGGGGAACGGTGCTGTCAGTCTATGAGGGCAGCAACGTCCTCTGTGTTATTGATATTACTGTTGTTTGAGACAGGGTCTCATTCTGTTGCCCAGGCTGGAGTGCAGTGGTGCCACCATAGCTCACTGCAGCCTCAATCACCCCTGCTCAAGCAATCCTCGTGCCTCAGCCTCCCAAAATGCTGGGATTATAGGCATGAGCCACACACCAAACTGTGTTATGGATATTATCTTAGCCGTGGGGCACAGAGAGGGGAAGTGGCTTTTCCAAGGCCACACAGCAAATTAGTGGCACATTCCCAATAGTATGTGGACTAGTGGTAGCCTCTCTTGGACTCCCAGACAGGGAGCTGGAAACCCTGGGTTTCAGTCCTGATCTGCTTGTGAGAATTCCAGAAGGAAGCTTCTCAGAGTCTCAGTTTCCTTTTCTAGATAAGTCCATGAGTCCTGAAGTGTCTAGAAAAGATTCTTTGGGGCTGGGCACAGTGGCTCAAGCCTGTAATCCCAGTGCTTTGGGAGGCCAAGGCCGGCAGATCACCTGAGGTTGGGAGTTCGAGACCAGCCTGATCAACATGGAGAAACCCTGTCTACTAAAAAAAAAAATACAAAATTAGCCAGGCATGGTGCCGCACGCCTGTAATCCCAGCTGCTGAGGAGGTTGAGGCAGGAGAATTGCTTGAACTCAAGAGGTGGAGGTTGTGGTGAGCTGAGATGGAGACATTGCAATCCAGCCTGGGCAACAAGAGTGAAACTCAGTATCAAAAAAAAAGAAAAGGTTTTTTGAAAAGTGTTTAGTGGGGAGCAGTGGTGGGGGATAGAGAGAGAGGCCCAGGACCCCAGAAAAGCTGGGCCCAGGGCTGGGGGAGGGTCCAGCTCCAGGGCTCCCAGCCCAATGTTTGATGCCCAACCACCTAGCCTGGCTCCAAACCACGGGCTTCAGCGCCCCCCACTGCCCAGCAGGCAGCAGGCCCCGAGACCACGGGCCCACCAACCCCAGGGCCCAGCAGCCAGGGCCTCCCCCAGGGCCAGGCAGGGTGGCATTTGGGGATTTGCAGAAGTGAGCGGGGATGCTTGAGGCTCAGAATGGAGGATGGGCAGATACGGGCCAAGGCAGGAGAAGGGGACACCGCTGAGGGTCCTAGAGGAGCCTCTGCCATGTCCAGCATCTCCCGGGGAAGCCCTGAGGACTGGCCACAAGGGGGTGCCAGGACCACGTGCCTCTGCCTGGTGGAGGCTCTGGGAGGAGGAGAAGGAGGAGGAGGAGGGGGAGAAGAGGAAATTCTCCCTTGGCCCTGCTGCCCCTTCCCACTCCCCTCAGACCCCCAGGATGTCCCCTCTCCCCAGCTTCTTGGGGCCCCATTTACAGGTCCTCAAAATTCTTCCAAATGGGAATTACAACCGCCGTTTTACAGAGGAGACAATTAAGACCCACAGAGGTGAAATAAACCAGGAACTTGTGGGGCAGAACCCAGGCCCCCGCCCTACCCCAGCTGCCAGGGGACCCTAGCCTCCAGACCCAGGACTGGCCTGCTCTGGAGACAGTTTCCTCACCCCCGAGAAGCCTCTCCCCAGTCCTTGGGAACTGCTGATGACAAGATTAGGGTGGAGCCCCTTCCCCTCTCATGCCAGCCTCCTTGCAAGGATTCTACCTATATTTTTCCTTTCTCGCCACCATGATGCCATGATTAGATCCATTGTATACAGTGAGTGAGGCACAGAGCTGTCAAGTCCTGCACTGGCCCAAGGCCAGAGGCACAGGGGCCTTGAACTTGACAGACCACACACCCTGGGAGCCTCCGATACAGGAACCAGCTCTCCATCAAAAGCAAACCCAGGGCTTGGTAGCCTTGGCCCCCTGCACTGCTCTGGGGGAGAGGATCCCCTGGGAATCCAGGACTCAAAACGCCCAGATGGCTGAGTCCCCCAGGATCCCACACAGCCAGGACTCAAATCCAGGCCTCCTTCCAGCCACCGAGTCCAGAGCCCTCACCGCTGCCCTCTAACCCTTCGATGCTCTTTAAACCCTCACATGTCCATATGACACTTACGTATCCGTTCTCTCTTGACATCCTCAGAGAGATGTTCGGGGTGTATCTCACCATGTCCATTGCATAGAAGGGGAAACTGAGGCCTGGAGCGTGTGCAGGCCACCAGATGCCCCTGCCCCACAAGGGAGTAAGTGATGTTGGCTTTGGTGGAGGATAAATTTGGAGGCTGGCATCACCCTGGCCCTGCCCTGGGAGAAGCCTACCTGGTCTGTGCCTGCACACGCCCCTCCGGATCTGGAAAGAGGTTTGCCAGGTCTTCAGTGGGACACCATCGTCTTCGGGGCCAGGCCCCCTCTGCTTCCCTCTCCTGCTGAATCTTCTCTGGAGCTGGCTCCTCACCCCGCCCCCAACTTGACTTCCCGTCCAGAGCCGGGTGGCCCTGACGCTCCCCCCACTTCCACCCAACCCCCCACCCCCAGCCAAACGGCTGGGGACGGCAGGTGCAGAGGGCCCCAGGTTCCCACCCAGTCTGTGCCAGACACAGGTCGGAGCAGGGTCTTTGGGGTGGCCAAGGGGAGAAGCGGGGCCGGGACTTGAGGAGGAGGGGTCCTTGTGCCCGATGCCCCTGCCCGGTGCTGCGTGGCGAGGCCGCTGGGGCCTGAGTCACAGCTGACAGGGCCGCGCCCAGCCTGCCTGAGTGACCCAGGCCGGCATAAGGCGATGACTGGGCAGCCCTCCGCATGACCGCCGGGGTCGGCCTTAGGTGTTTTGACTCAGACCTGCCACAGGCCGTGTGCAGCACAACCAGCCTCCCCTTGTCCCTGTCCCCACAAAAGTCACAGGGCTGTAGCCCTTCCAAGACATCAGGCCCCCTCCTAGGCCACCACTCCCTGCCCCAGCACCCACCTCTGAGCCTGGGGCACCACCTGGCCCATCTGATCCACCCTCGACACAGGCTCCAGGGCCACGCCTGCCCAACCCCCTCCCTCAGAGACCTTCGCCCCTCCCTGAGCCCAGCCCTCCGACGTCCTGAGACGCAGGGAGCCCGGCCAGCCTTGGGAGGGCCTCCCTGCTCCAAAGGAGCATGGACTGTGACCCTTCCTTTGCACTGAAAAAAGGGCTTTTGTGGGCACCCCACATCCCAGCCCTTGGGTGGAGGGTGGGCGGCAGGCAGGGCAGGTGACAGAATGGGGACAAAGAGAGAAGAAAGAAAACCACTAAGGAGGGAAAGGGGAAATAAGAGAGAGAGCCTCGGCCACACCAGCTCAGGGACGGCCCTGCCGTCAACATCGTGCCTGTGTGTTTCTCAGGGAATCTTCTTCACAGCTGGGAGGTAGGCCAAGTTGGCCCCATTGTACAGAGGGGAAACTGAGGCTTAGCCCGGGCAGGGTACCCAGCTAGGGGGCTGAGGTCTGACTCCTTTTGCATAATTCTAAAGTATTTGAAACTCATCCCTGGGAAGAAAAAAATCACATGAAAACCTGCAGCAAAGAGTCTAAGGTCACAGAGGACAAGGGAGTCTGGGTTGGCATCCTGGCTCTGCTGTTTCCAGGCTAAGAGTTCGTTCCATAGATTAACAAAACGCACCAGGACCCCTCCCCGCCTTTTCCCGTGGTTTTGCTGTCCTAGGGAACTTTTAACCCACGTGTGCACCGTGCAGCGTGAACTGAGACTCCTGGACCGCCACCCTAAAAAACGTAACAAAGAAAAGAGAACCCTGCTTCACGCGGATTCGGCGGCTGGACTACACCGGCGTCTCTTTTTCTTCCTTAGCCCAGTGCCAGTGGACCGCTGCCCGTGACCACTTTGTCCTTTATATGAGTTGGTGGGGGTGGAGCACACACTTGTTTGTAGGCTCTGAAGGCCTCGTCCCCCTGGGGGAAACGTGCCTAGCAGAGCGTCAGCTCACGTGGTGGCAACAAAGTAGTTGCTCACAAGGCCCCAACCTGCTGCCTCTCCCAGTGGATGGGGATCACAGTGGATGAGTGTGGGGACCCGTCATGCCGAAGTCCGTGCTGTGGGTGGCAGGGTGATTGGATGGGGCCCAGTTCCACCTGTGGCTGAAGGAAGCTCCACAGTGGCACTCTGAGAGCCACCCACACACCAGGGCAGGCCCACAGACCCCTCTGGGTGGGGAATCACAGAGGTGGGGGCATCTGCGCTTAGCCCCAAGGGCAGGAGGATGTAAGAAGTGGGAAGGGGGTCAGGTGCAGAGGCTGATGCCTGTAATCCCAGCACTTTGGGAGACCAATGTGGGAAGGTTGCTTGAGGCCATGAGTTCGAGACCTGCCTGGGCAAAATAGCAAGACCCCGTCTCTACAAAAAAATTGAAAAGTTAGGCATGGTGGTGCGTGCCTGTAGTCCCAGCTACCCAGGAGGCTTAGATGGGAGGATCATTTGAGCCCAGTAGGTCAAGGCTGCAGTCAGCCACAATCATGCCACTGCCCTCCAGCCAGGGTGACAGAGCGAGACCCTGTTTCTCCAAAGGGGCAGGGGAGAAAGAGTGGAGGGGAATAGGGAGCTCAGGTTGTGTGCAGGGGTGGGAGCAGCTGAAGGTGGGTCGAATGCAGAGACGACCTGGCAAAGTGGGCCGTGCCTGAGAGCTGGGGGCCTCAGGTGCTGCAGCCAGGGGTTTGGAATGGATGCTCTGTGCACTAGAACAGGAGGGAGTTTTGGAAGGTTTGCCAGCAGGAGAAGACAAGATGATAGCGATATTTTTACTCTGTGTCCAGGGAGCCAGACTGGCAGGCGATGGAGAGAGGAGTGGCCTACAAGCGACGGATATGGGAGAAACCACAGGACCGAGTGACGGATGGGAGAGGAAGGGCCGAGGGAGAGAAAGGCAATGGGCTGGGATTCTGGAACTGCAGTGGGGGCAAATGAGAAGCAGAAAGCAAGTGTCGGTTTGCAGCAGAGTGGTGAGTTTGGCTTCAGGGCACCCACTAAGCCAGGAGATGATCCTGGCAGCTGGGTCTGCAGGAACTGGGCTTGGGAGGAATCAGACTGCAGGTGGTGGTTTCGGGTTGCCTGCAAAGTGACTCCTCAGGTGATGTTATGGGAGTGACAAGTCCTCACAGACCGTGCACCTGAGACCCCCTCCCAAGAGTCAAGCTCCCTCATCTGTTTCCTGTGGAGAGGGTGTGCTCTAGTTCAAAGTCAGCCTCAGACACCCCTCCTGGGCCGGGGGAGGTGGGGCTGGCCAGGGGTCAGGGGCAGCCACACTGGGCTTCCCAGCTCTTCCTCCACAGGCCAACCTCTGCCCTCCCGGAGGGCAACCCCAGCGTCAGCCACAGTACCCACTTCCCTTCTGCTCCAGGAACCAGAGTATGCCTGGCTTTGGGTGTCTGCCACCTCCCACCCACAGCTTCCCAGGAGCTGAGGTTGAGGCAATCCCTTTCCCCCAGCTGAGGCAGGGAGACACAAGTGAGGGCCGCCTCATTGCTGTTGGCGGGGCCTGAAGCAGGCCAGGCCTAGGGGTGGCACCTGTCTAGGGCGGGCTCCCTGGTGCGCACCTCGGTGCCTCTGCTTCCCCCAGCGACACACTGGCCTCTGTCTTCTCCTTGGGGCTGGGAAGCAGGGCCCCGCCTGTCCTGCTCCTCCTTGAGCGCCTACTGTGTGCCAGGCACCTGTGGATGCAGGGACAGCATGGAGCAAAGCAGACTTGGTCTCCATCCTCTGAGCTAATAGGAGATGCTGTCGGGAGTGTTAACATCACACAGAGTGAGTGCTGCCGGAAGGAATGGCGCAACCAAGTTCCTGGACCCAGACCCTGGACAGGTGGGAAGAATTGCTGAGGATGCAACTCAAGCTGAGGTCTGACAAGGAAGGAGCTCACTTGACAAAAAGGATGGGAAGCAGCATTCCAGGCAGAGGAAGCAGCACAGGAAGAAACCCCGTGTTAGGAAGGAGCCCCAGGCATTTGGGGAGCTAAAAGACAGCCATTGCGGTAGAAGCCCTGGGGGCGACAGGGAGCCCAGTGGGCCCTTGCTAGGTACTTGCTAAATAGACTGGAATGTGTGGGGCAGCTGCCCAGGAAGACTGCAGGTTGGGAGTTAGGGCCCAGAGTTCTAGCCTTAGCCCTGTACTACTTTGTTCTGTGACCTTAAGCAAGATGCTTCCTCTCTCTGGGCCTTTGGGTAAATCCTGATGCCCTCACTCATGGCACTCTGCTCCCTGAATGCTCAGAGCCTTTGCCCTAGCTCTTCCCACCTCCCCATCTGCACGTCACTCAGACCACAGTGTGGACGTCACCTCTCCAGATGCCACCCTGACCACTCGCAGCGCCTGGCTCTCCCGCTGTCTGTTACATCACCCTGCTTATTTTTGCTGAGCTCATACTGCAATCTCAGATCCTCCTGTTTTCGTCCCTGTGCCTGTCGATTGTCTGTCTGCCCCTTGCCCTTTGCCTTCAGGAACTCATGACATTGTCAGCCAAGTTACAGAGGAAGAGGAGTACCAGGAAGATGTTCACACCCAGGAGTCCCACAATCCTGAATTCAAACTGTGCCCATCCCCGGTTAATTTGGTCTGAGGATGTGGGCAGGCCACTCAGACTCTCTGAGCCTCAGTCTTCTCATCTGCAAAATGTATCATGTCTATTACGGGGAGCTCTGCACTGGCTCTCCTCCACCCTGCTGTCAAGTCCCTTGTTCCCATACCATCCCCAGCTCTATTTGCCATTTCAGGAAGTGAGGTTGGCCAGGGACCCATCCAAGTCAAGCTCACCTGCTTCTGGGAACCTTTGCCTCAGCACGTCTACGGCCTATATGTGCTCACCTGGGAATTTGGGAGGAGCCGGGTTTTGGGGGCTCAGATGGAAACCCTAACCCTTTGAGTTCCTCAGGAAGCAGTTTTAAGCACAAACCAGGTCACTGGCCCTGTCTGAGGCAGGATCTGTAATTCTTTTGTTTATTCCACAGATGAGGAAACAAAGGCTCAGAGACATTAAGGAATTTTCCAAAGGTCATTCCGGTAGACGGAACGGGGCTGAGGCAGGATTTCGAGCCCAGCCAAGTGTCTTCATTCCTATGCACACAGCCATTCCTCGTGTCTGTGGCATGCTCACTGCACCTCAGGCAGGATGCTGGTGGCAGGGGTGTAGCTGTGAACTCAGTCTTTGAGTCATTCCACAAATGCCTAGGGCACCTTCCATGTTCCAGGCACCGGATGTGCCAGTGCCCCCCCCACCCAGGGTGATCCAGGAACATAGACACATATAAGAGGACACACTGGCAGACACCTGAGTTTACACGTGCACAGACACGTCCGCAGAGACGCACCAAGGTATCCATGCCCGCACACACACATAAATATAGATACAGACATAAGCCTCCATTAGGACACTAACATCCAGGCTTCAAGATGAGGTGATACATGCAACACACATTGGTATATAACACACATTAGCATGCAACAGACATCAGCACACAGACCTCAGCCACACAGCCTCCGGGAGCTCAGAAGCAGCCCACACACTCAAGCCTTTCTTCCTCCCCTCTTACTAACACGTCTTGACACCCCCCCTTCCCCAGTGTGTCAAGGGAGCCCCATTCCGGCCATAACCAATGACTTGTCTGAGTTTGACACCCCACCCCACCACAGTCACAGCCCCCGGCGGCTGGGGCATGTGACTTCCCCTCCTGGGCAGAGCAAGGACCTCTAGCCCATCCCCAAAGCATGGACGCTTTTGGCCTTGCCACCTAGGGGCCCTCCCCTCTCTAAGAGGCTGCCTTTCCCCCACCCCAAATCCTCTCCCCCAAGACAATCAAGAGACACAGAGACTTTAGAAACCAGGCAAGTTTTAAATATATGTTTGCACAATATTAACATTAAATATACATTATAAATAAGCCTTATAAATATAAAACTGATAAAAATTGATAGAAATCGATAAATTAGACATGTCCCTTCAAGGAATTGGCCTCGCAGCTTCTGAGACCC
Organism: Sapajus apella; assembly: GCF_009761245.1. Classification (NCBI taxonomy): domain Eukaryota; kingdom Metazoa; phylum Chordata; class Mammalia; order Primates; family Cebidae; genus Sapajus; species Sapajus apella. The sequence continues at coordinate 6,602,491 of NW_022437035.1, forward strand.
TCCTCTAGGAGGGCAAGAGCGCCTGCGTGAGAAAATTCCAGGATCCACCACCAGGGGGAGCAGCCAGCAGCGAGGACCGAAGACAGGGGCTTCCCGGCGCTGGGAGGTGGGTCTCCTACAGAGAGCTCCGTGTACACCTCCCAGGGCCATTTGCATCATATGTCCCGATTTACAGGGATTTTGATATCCACCCTACGTCAGGGTATCCCAGCAACCGACAGGCGGTGGGGGTACAGCCTCTAACTCCCTAGCTTCACAAACAGAAAACAGGTCCAGAGAGGTAAAGTGACCTGCCCCAGGTCACATGGGGCTGGGCTGGGCTGGGACCTGAGCTCCATTCCCTGGACCCACAGATCAGGACTCCCAGGACACCCTACTGCTGTTACAGCTGCCTAAAGTGAGGTCACCCAGACATCCAGGTGTCTGGCTTGGGATGTGATGAGGCATAGGAGGCCAGCTCAGGCTGTGACCTCCTCTTCAGAACCACGGAAAGGAGGAAGTCTGGGGGCAACGTCCCTGCAAGTCATGAGAGGGAAGGACCAGCCGGCCTCGGGCAGCAAGGCAGGGGGACAGTCAGCTCAGCCATGAGTCAGCCTGTGTCATCAGACCCCTGAATCAATGGAAAGTTGGCCCCACGTGGACCTCCTGGCCACCCCACTGGGCCTGGAGAACTTGGAACCAGGGGGCACAACAGCCTGACTCTGTCCCCCAGCCTGGAGGAGGTACAAAGACTCTGCCCAGCTCCCACCTCTTAAAGTGCACTTCCCAGCGGTGAGTAGTAGAGGGAAACAGGTTTGGGGAGCCCGGAGGCATCATCCTGCAACGGTTCCTCATCCGCAGAGCACCTGCCGCATCTTTCACTGGCAAGGGGTGCTCCCGAGGCTATCGGGGCAGCTGCCCCTTGGGCATGAGTCTCTTGCCTCTCCTGGAGGGTCTGGTCCTGCGCACCTCCTTCCGCAGGGCCCGCCGGGGGCTGTGTCTCCGGCTCCGGCTCGGGCTCTTCCTCCACTTGCTGAAGACCCGCCCCACTGAGTGCATGAAGCGGTGGTAGCCGTGCAGAAACCTGCAGCCCTCCAGCTTGCGCTGAAAAGAATCCGAGGCTGGGACAGGGACAGGCAGCTGGGAGGTCCCCCGGCCGGCTATGGTGGACTCATTTGTGTCTGAGATGTCCTGCAGCTGCGCCATGCAGTAGACATTGTTTCTGAGCCCGAGGACATTCGGCCTCGCCATCTGCAGCTTCTCCAAGTCCTCGGTGTTCAGCCTGGACCTCTTCAAGTCCTGGGCCTTGGGGAGTTGCTGCTCTAAGGCAGCCAGTCTTTCCATGACATGGCCCAGTGTGGCATTGAGGGTCTGCAGGAAGCCCCGCCTGCCCAGGCCCTGCAGGTCCTCCTCGCTGGGGAAGGCCCCAGGGTGCTCCCTGCAGTGCTCTCTCAGTTTAGGAACATCCAGGCCTTGGATACGTATCTGGGGGGAACAGGAGGATCACAGGGTGAATGCTGAGGACTCGGACCACACTCATAGATGAGCCAGCCTTGAAATGCTAGACCTCATGCACCCCTATCCAATGTCCCCGCTGGATGGATCCGGAAACTGAGGCCTGAGAGGGAAGAGGACCCCAAGATCACTGCAGGCAAAGTCAGAGGGATGTTGGGGCTGGTGGGATGCCTATGGGGAATGGGAAGCTTCAGAAGGGCTGCACTCTGTCTTCCTCACTGCTGCGTCCCAGTGCCCAGACCAGAGCCTGCCAGGTGTGCAGGAAACACACGAAATAAGCAGATGAGCATGGCAATGGTGTCTGGAGTCCCGCCCCAGGACCACGGAGCTAGGGAAGCTGGGGGGCAGCCTTAGCTCCTCAGGGTTAAGGCTAGAATAATGCAAGGGCTCAGTTCCCCACCTGCCCACATGGAGTGGGGCTGGGCCTGTCCTCCTTGCGTCTCACTCCCTTCCTGACCTCACAGTTCGCTGACACTGAGACACCACGGGGGCCCAAGTGCTTACATAGGGGTCCAGGAGGCTGCTGGTGTCCTGCATGAGATCCGTCTGCTTCTGGAGCTGTTCCAGTAGCGCATTGTACTCTTTCGAGCAGCTGCCCAGAGCTGCCATGCTTGGGAACAGGAGTGTGAGGACCAGACCTAGGGAGAGAAGAGGGTGTCACCTGACTTGGCAAGGAGAGCCACAGATGGGAGCCTTGGGGAGGGGCTTCAGGAGAGCCTTGAAAGGTGCATCTCTTCATCCCAGACTTTGTAGTTGAAGGTGGGGGCGGGGCACTGTGTATGCGCACAGGCGTGCCCAGCACGGCCACCATTATCTCCCCAGTAAGTCACTGCCCACGGCCTGACACAGCAGCCACTCCCTCCCTTGGAGGGACCAAGACAGTGGCTGCGATTTCCCTAACAGGTCTTTGAGCAGAGGCTGCAGCACCCGGCTGGAGCCCAAAACCTGCATGGTTCTAACCTCAGGAGCTGACTCTCGGCAAGGTGGGAATGGCTCCCTGTGAGACCTCTGGGCTGAGGACCGGCCACTGCCCTAGGACCCTGCCTTGTCAGCCGCTCTGGCCATCCAGGTAGATGGGCCTGGGAGGGCTTCAGGGCAGGCAGCCCGGGAACAGCTGGTGCCCTCAGCTCTGTCTAGAAGCAGGAGAGGCTGCCTTTTCAACCAGGTGCGCAGCCTGGAACAGTTTGGAAGACCTTCCAGCCCATGACCCCATTTTTCTGACAGGCAAACCAAGTTACAGGAGAAGGGCCTGCCTAGGTCACACAAGGCCAGGGCTCTCCCTGACCTCCCATGCCTCCCTCCTCTCTCCATAAGTGGCTCCTCTGTCAGCCTCCCCAGGGATGCTGTGAGCCTGTCAGAGGTGTTGGGGGCGGGTGTAGTTACCGCTTACCACCCCCCCCAGTGGGGCACCAGCAGCCACGTGGTCGGAAGGGGCCTGTGGTGCAATCACCCGGAAGGCAGTGACACCATCGTTCCCCTCCTGAGAACCATCCGGTCCCTTGGGGAAGACAGGCTGCTGGGGAGGGCCGAGGGGCCGGGCACCCAGGAGTGGCGACCCCAGAGCACCCTCGCCACCTCCCCAGGTATCTGCTGCTGGGCTCCAGCTGGGGCCTGTGCGTGCGGCAGTGCGTGTGAGACTGAGGTGTCTGCGTGGCTGTGTGCCCGGTCTGTGTGCCACGTGAGGGAGACCAGCTCCGATCACCGTGGGGGCTCTGGTGTGCATGTGGGGGTTCCCAGGCTAGGGAGATCCAGGGCTGTGGATGAATCACATGGTTGTGTGTGGCCATGTGGGTGTGGCTGTGTGTGCTGTGTGATTGTGTGGGTTCTGGGGGCTTCTCACAGAAGCTGACTTTCTGTTCATCCGGGACCCCATGACTGGGGCAAGCTGCAGGCCCCACAACGCCCCCACACCTTACACCACTCCCCTGCCCAGCTTCTGAGCCTCCCTCTCCTGCCCAGAACGTCTCCCATCTCCCTCCTGCCTCCCCAGCCTCTTTGCCCATCCCCTTCTCTCACTCCCTGGCTCCCAGAGTTGCCACATCTTGACATCACCTCCCTCTGGAAGCCTCCCAAGGATGCCCCTTCTCTACCTGTTTGTCAGTGGACCTCTCTCTCTGCCTGACCTCCTTGTTCTCTTCCCTTCTTAGCATCCTTCTATCTGGCACCCAGCCTCCCCCCGTCCCGCAGGGCAGAAGGTGTCCCTGCTCCCCACCAGTGCCCATGGAGAGACCCAGCAGGTGGGTTCTGGTGGGGAGGAAGGAAGTACTTACTGAGGAGCGTCCTCCGTGTGAGTGGTGCCCCCATGCTGGGTGCCCGTGCTCCAGCCCTCGCCCACTGGGGGTGACACCTCCCGGCTGGGAGCCCTGCAGGCTGGCAGCCACTTTATGCCCGCCGGGGCGATTGGCCAACACCTCATGAGGTGGGTGGGGATGGGGAGGGGGGAGGGCAGGCCTTCTGGGAACATGACCCCAAAAACCAAAATTTTTACCGGTGGCCAATGGGTGCTGGGCATGGTGGTGTGCCCGCTCCTCCTCCTGTTTTCTTCGAATTCGTTCTTCGAGGTCAACCCTACGCCCAAGGATGATGTAAACCGCAGCTCAGCCTTCCTGGGGTGAGTGGGGAGGAAGAGGGTCCATGCCATCTTCGGGGAACTGGGCCCGGATGGGCAAGAGGGACTTCGAGCTGGGCCTCTGGAGGCCCCAGGCCAGTCTTGGCCCAAGAGCCATTGGCCTTGCAGGACACGGTGGCTGGGGGCTGCGGGGAGCGAGACATCTTCCTTCTTGAGTGCCCTTCCCACTCTGTTGCCGGGCTGTTGGGACATCTGTGAGCGGAAACCACCGGGCTCTGGGCACAAAGCCAGACCCAGGCTGGCAGCCCTGAGATTGTGGTTCAGGCCCCAGACCAGCATCCCCCAGCCCGGCCTCCGAGCGTCTCTTTTCCCCCATCATTTGCCCTCTGCCAGACCCACCGCCCGAAGCCAGGCCCTGTCTTTGTAGACAGGCTTCACTGGGGAGAACTGGACACTTGGAGCAAGAGAAACAAGAGGCCAGGGTTCAAGTCTGCTGAGGTGCTTTGTGACCTGAGGCAAGTCACTTAACCATCCTGGGCCTCAGAGACCCCCAGTGTAAAATGAGGAGGAGAAAAGCCTTTCTCAGCCCACCTCACAGGGTTGCTGCCATCATGGACATAAAAGGCAAAAGACCTTTAAAAGGAAAAGCAAAGATGAAGGTCAGATTCCAAGTATTAGTTGTAGAGGGGGCGGGAAGGGGAATGAGGAGATGGGGAAGCTGTGAGCTCAGAGGGGAAGCCGGGGAGGGGGAGTTACCGCCTTGACGGTTGGGGACCAGGTTTCACTTTCTCTGAAAGATAGCGATCTTAGGTTGGTCCTCTGCGAAAGGGCCCTGGGAACAGCACCTCCCCAGTCAACCTGCGACTTTACCATGGGGTAAACTGAGGCCCGGGGGAAGGCAGACAAGGAGGCCGAGAGGCTGGCCCAGGCCTAGAGACCCTGACTGGTGGCGTCAGCACATCTACCTGGCTCAGGGGAGGGTACTTGGCCTGTACCCTAAGGAGCCCAGGTGGGAGGAGGCCCTCAGGAGTCTGGGGAGTCAGGGTGGGACCCCTGGGGGCTTCCAGGGAGCCCCCTGAACTGCTCCAGCTGGAGGGAGCATGAGGTCTGGGGCACCTGAGCAAGGAGAGCGGGGGCAGCCCGAAAGGAGGAGGCACCCTGTCTGTGCCTGCTCCCAAGGCCCAGTGTGACCACCAAAGCTGTTCCCACCCATTCTCCCCATCACTTATTTATTCATTCGACAAACCTTTATTTGGCTTCATGGTGCACCAGCCACTCCTAGGTCTGAGTATCACATAGTTGGCAAAAATAGGCAACCCTGTGCCCAGGAGGCTGCTCTTCAGCCCCCACCCACTCCTGGGCACCCAGGCTGGGACTCACCACACCAGGCCCCATACCTCCCCGTCGCCACTCCCAGGGGCCAGTTCTGGATTCTCATCCTGAGAATGTCGCTTCCGCTAAAGTCGTCATCTCTGTACCCACTCCCACAATGCCATTTCCTGGAGCCATGCCAAGAGGGGATCCTTCTCCATTTCACATCCCTGATCTCATCTTTTTTCTCCTTTTTAAAATGCAGGATCTTGCTCTGTCACCCAGGCTGGTGTGCAGTGGCACCTTCATAGCTCACGGTGGCCTCCAACTCCTGAACTGAAGCGATGCTCCCTGAGTAGCTGACACCACAGGCATGCATCACCATGCCCAGCTATTTTTTATTTTTTGTAGAGACGGGATCTCGCTATGTTGCCCAGGCTGATCTCAAACTCCTGGATTCAAATGATCCTCCTGCCTTGCTCTCCCAAAGCGCTGGGATCACAAGTGTGAGCCACAGTGCCCGACCACCTGAGCTCATCGTGCAGCAGCCAAGGTAGAGAGAGCACTGGACAGAGACACCTCGGCTTACTTCAGTGAGGAGCACAAAGCTCTGAGAAGTTTAGGGGCTGGATCAAGAAAGGAGCACCAGATCTGAGCAGAGGGCTCCAGGACCCTCTCAGCTATGGCTGACCGACCACCACACCTGGGGAGAGACAGCCACATGCCTTAGCTTATTCCATCCACCCGGTGGTCCAGGGAGGTCGTGCTGTCTTTTTATGGCATAGAGAGAGGAGGTTGCTTTGCCTGAGGCCACCTACGAACAGTTAAGAGGAGAGGGGCATTGGGCCAGGCATGGTGGCTCACGCCTGTAATCCTAGCACTTTGGGAGGCTGAGGTGGGAAGATCATTTGAGCCCAGGACTTCGAGACTGTGTCTTTACAGAAAATTTAAAAGTAAATTATCCAGATGTCGTGATGCACACCTGAAGTCCCAGCTACTAGGGAGGTGGAGGCAGGAGGATCACTTGACCCCTGAAGGTCGAGGCTGCGGTGAGCCATGATCGTGCCGCTGCACTCCAGCCTGGGTGACAGAGCAAGATACTGTCTCAAAAAAAAAAAAAAAAAAAAAACCCGCCAGAAGAAGAGTGTATTCAAATGAAGCCCAAAGACCACACTCTTAGCACATAGCTAATGAGGGTCCAGGCACAAGCCCTAGGGCCCAGGGTCACTGAAGGTAAGGAGAGCATGCAGATCACATTGCTAGGACTGCCGTAACAAAGTACCACAGACTGGTGCTTCAATAACAGAGACTGATTTTCTTCACAGTTCTATAGGCTGAAGTCTGAGATCAAGGGTGGGTTCCTAAGGCCTCTCTCCTTGACCTGTAGATGACGTCTCTCTGTGTCTCCACATCATCTTCCTTCTGCTTGTCCATGGCCTTTTTTTTTTTTTTTTTTTTTTGAGATGAAGTCTAGCTCTGTCACCCAGGCTGGAGTGCAGTGGTGTGATCTCGGCTCACTCAAACCACCTCCTGGGTTCAAGCGATTCTCCTGTCTCAGCCTCCCAAGTAGCTGGGATTACAGATGTGCGTCACCACTCCTGGCTAATTTTTGTATTTTTAGTAGAGACAGGGTTTCGCCGTGTTGTCCAGGCTGGTCTCGAGCTCCTGACCTCAAGTGATCCACCTGGCTCAGCTTCCCAAAGTGCTGGGATTACAGGCGTGAGCCACCGCACCCGGCCTTGCCTCTTCTCGTAAGGACACCATTCAGACTGGATTAGGGCCCTCTCAGTGACTTCATTTTACCTTAATTCTTTTTTTTTTTTTTTTTTTTTCAAGACAAGGTCTTGCTGTGTTGCCCAGGCTTAAGTGTACAGTGGTACTTTCATAGCTCACTGCAGTGTCTAACTCCTGGCCTTAAGCTCTCCTTCTGCCTCAGCCTCCAGAGTAACTGGGATTACAGGTATGTGCCACCACATCTGGCCAATTTTACCTTAATTACTCTTTTTTTCTTTGAGATGGAGTCCCACTCTGTCACCCAGGCTGGAGTACAGTGGCATGATCTTGGCTCACTGCAACCTCTGCCCCCCCAGTTCGAGCGATTCTCCTGCCCCAGCCTCCTGAGTAGCTGGGACTATAGGTGCCCACCACCACACCCTGCTAATTTTTGTATTTTTTAGTAGAGACGGGATTTCACCATGTTTGCCAGGCTGGTTGTGAACTCCTGGCCTCAAGTGATCTGTCTGCCTCAGCCTCCCAAAGTGCTGGGATTACAGGTGTGAGCCACTGCACCTGGCCCTTCATTATTTCTTTCAAGGCTCAACCTCCAAATACAGTTGTGTTCTGATGATGTACTATGGTTGGGACTTCAACACAGGAGTTTGGGGGGAGACACCATTCAGTCCATGCAGCCTAGAAGAGGAGGGCATGGCTGGAGGGTGCAGGGGCTAGGGCCACTGGCAGAGCATCCAGAGCAAGGTGGGGCAGAGGAGGACAGGGAGTGGCCCGGAGGTGAGGAGGCCTGGCCACTGTCCATCCCAGCCAAGCATGAGGGAAGATGCGTCAGCATTTCTGGTGAGGTCAGCAATCAGTGACGTCCTCCTCACCAGCAGGAAAAGCTTGCAACATGGCCCAGCCAGTATAAATAGGCTCCTGACCACAGGGCCTGGGCTGTCCCTTCTTCCCGGGCCACGTCAGCCAGGTCCGCGTGATTTGGAGAGGAAGAGAGGACCAGCTTGGTTCCTCAGAACAGCTGTTTCCTTACTTCCCAACTCATCCTCTGGCTGTGGGGGCCCTATCCCTTTAAATGCAAGGACAAGACCTGAGATGGCCTAGCGGGGTGCTCCAGGGGGGCGAGAAGGTGGCCCCCAATCTGCTGGGTGGGAGACGGAGACCAACCCAAGTTCCATCTCAATCTGCCTGTGAGCCCAGTATACCTGGACCAGTCGTGTCCCCCTTCCAAGCCTCAGTTTCCATTCTTTAAGCTGCAATGACAGAACTGAACAGCCATGAAAAAGACAAGCAATCCAATTTGAAAATAGGCAAAGGATATTAATAGACATTTCTCCAAAGCAAGATGTACAAGTGGCCAAGAAGCTCGTGAAAAGTTGCTCAACATCAGGGAACTGCAAATTAAAACCGTGATGAGAAGCCATTTCACACCCACCAGGTGGCTGTAATCAAAGACAGACAATCATAAGTGCTGATGAGGAGATGGAGAAATGAGAGCTGCCAGATGTTGCTGGTGGGAATCTACAATGAATGGTACTGCCAAATTGGAAAACAGTTTGGCAGTTCCGCAAATGGTTAAACACAGAGGCCAGGCACGGCGGCTTGCACCTGTAATCCCAGCACACCACTCACCTGCAGTCCCAGCTACTTGGGAGGCTGAGGCAGAATTGCTTGAACCTGGGAAGCGGAGGTTGCAGTGAGCCAAGATTGTGCTACTGCACTCCAGCCTGGGTGATGGAGCGAGGCTGTCTCTAAATAAATAAATAAAGATATCATATAACCAACAATTCCACTACTAGATATACACCCAAGGGAACTGAAAACATAGGCCAAGTGCAGTGGCTTACACTTGTAATCCCAGTACTTTGGGAGGTCAAGATGGGAGGATCACTTGAACCCAAGAGTTCAAGACCAGCCTGGGCAACAAAGTGAGACCCCATCTCTACAAAAAATTTAAAAATGTGTGAGCATGGTGGCATGTGCCCATGTGGTCCCAGCTACTCAGGAGGCTGAGAGAGAAAGAGCACTTGAGCCTGGGAGGTCGAGGCTGCAGTAAGCCATGTTCATGCCACTGCACTCCAGCCTGAGTGACAGAGTGAGACTCGGTCTCTGGACAAAAAAAAAAAAAAAGAGAGAGAGACTGGGCACAGTTGCTCACGCCTTTAATCCCAGCACATTGCGAGTTCGAGGCGGGCGGACCACCTGAGACCGGGAGTTTGAGACCAACCTGACCAACATGGAGAAACCCCATCTCTACTAAAAATACAAAAAAAAAAAAAAAAAAAATTGCCAGGTATGGTGGTGCATGCCTGTAATCCCAGCTACTCGGGAGGCTGAGGCAGAACCCAGGAGGCGGAGGTTGCGGTGAGCCAAGATCGTGCCATTGCACTCCAGCCTGGGCAACAAAGGCGAAACTCTGTCTCAAAAAGAAAAAAGAAAAGAAAGAAAGAAAAAGACAACGTACATCCACACAAAAACGTGCATATGGTCATAGGAGCACTTATTCGGCATAGCCGCAAAGCAGAAACAACCCAAATGTCTGTCAATAGAAAATGGATAAACACTGGTGCTATCCATACAATGGAATATTAAGTCATAAAAAGGAAGGAAGCATTGCTACGTGCCACAGCCGGCATGTACCTTGAAACCGTGATGCTGCGTGAAAGAAGGCAGACACAAAGGCCACATGTTGTATGATTCCACTATGGGAAACGTCGGGAATAGGCACATCAAGAGGGACAGTGAATACACCAGTGGCTGCTGGGGGCTGGGGCATCCAGGGCTGGGGCAAGACTGCTAACGGGCACGAGGTTTCTTTGGAGGTGATGAAGAGATTCTGGAATTACGTAGCGGCTCTGGTTGCACAACCATGTGAATATTCCCAAACCCCCTGAATCCTACACTTGAAAATGATACATTTCATGGTAGGTGAATTGTATCTGAATGTTTTAAAATGCAATAGCAAATGCACCTTGTAGGAGACTTGGCAAAATGCAGTGAGGTGAGCACGTGAGCTCCCGGCACATCAGAGCAGGTGCTTGGTCAGCACTTACCCACCAGCCGCCGGGCCGACGAAGACAGGCATTTGCTTATGTCACACGGTGGCTTTGAGGGCGGTTGGGAAAGGCGGTGTTACATAAACCCCAGGGTGAACAAGGAGCCACCAAGCACCCTCCCCTGAGGGTCATCGAGGTCACATTGGGTTGGGGGAATCCCTTGGCTCGCAACCTGCCACGGGGTTCTTCTGGGACCTGGAGTGTCCACCCACAGGTGTAGGAGAAGGAACCCCATTCTATGCAGTAAGCTCCAACTGTCTGCCTCAGCCACCGAATCCATAGGTCCTCAGACAAGGACCCACCACTGTCCACTCTCTGGCTGGCCTGGAACCCCCCTGCTGCTCTCTCTGAGCCCAGGATCCTGTCCTGAGATGAGGGGATGTGTGAGATGACCACAGAGTGCCCGCAAGCCCACAGAGCCAGGCAGAGCCCCTTAGCAGCTCTAAGCACGGAAACGCCAGGCTCACTAAAAACAACCCTCAGTATCAAGCAAGGATCAGGAAGTCCAGTCGAGTCCTGACTTTTCTTATGACAACCATTTATCATGCCTATTTTGAAATGTCAGAGTCTGGCCAGAAGTGTTTGGGTGAATGGGGCACCAGTCCTCATGATCCGGAGCATTTCTGGAGCCCCTCTGTGTTCCGGTCCCAGTCCTAAGCATTGGATCCTTGCAACCACATTAGGAAGCAAGTATCATGTTGTCCTGCAGATGGGGAGGCAGAGGCCTGGGAGGGAGCAAAGGCATGCTGGAGCCCCAGCGCCCATCCTAGAGCCATGAGATCGACCTGCTTGCCCAATGGGTTGTCCAGAACAGATGCTGCCAAGTGGCAGGAGGAAGGCCAAAACAACAGCCTGGGGAGGGAGCTGGGAGAGGGTAGAGATTCCCTGTCGCAGTGGGAGGCCAGCCTAGGGGGCACAGGCCTAGTTTAGAGAATGGCAGGAGTGGCTGGAAGTCTGGCAGGGAGGGAGGAAGATGGGGAGTGAGGGGTGATGGCATCCCACTGCGCTTTACTGCTGTGGCGGCCCCTGGGGAAGAGCTCATATAACACAGCCCGGTGGAATCCCTCTGCTTAAAGCAGCCCCTGTTGGCTGGGCGCGCGGCTCACACCTGTAACCCCAGCACTGTGGGAGGCCAAGGCAGGTGGATCACCTGAGGTCAGGAGTTCAAGACGAGCCTGGCCAACATGGTGAAACCCCATCTCTACTAAAAATACAAAAATCAGCTAGGCATGGTGGCGCGTGCCTGTAATCCCAGCTACTTGGGAGGCTCAGGCAAGGGGATCACTTGAGCCAAGGACACGGAGGTGTAGTGAGCCGAGACTGCATCGTTGTACTCCAGCCTGGGCGACAGAGCAAGACTCCATCTCAAGAAAACAAAAACAAAACCAAAATTCAGTCCCTGTCTTTGCCATTCTGATGAGGCCAAAGTCATTACCATGGCCAGCAGGTCCTGCCCACCTCCCAGCTTCACTGGTACCTCTCTTTTTCCTGCCTCCTTCTCCGGCCTTCCTCAGTCCTTCCGGGAGCCACTCTCACCTCAGGACCTTTACACATGCTGTTTCCGCTTCCTGAGCCCTTTACCTGTGACCCGCCACCCAGACATCAACATCCAGCCCACACTGCACCTTTTCAGGGAAGCCCTCCCTGACCTTCCTCTCCCCAGCCTGGTCCCCACCCACCTCCTGGGGTCCTCCCAGAGTACCACATATACCTCCATACCACGTTCTTCAGAGGTGTACATTTTTACAACTATGAGGCTGTTTCTCTAGAAAACTGGAAACTCTCAGAGGGTGTACCGGCCAGCCGCCAGGCCAATGAAGGCAGGCATTTGCTTATGTCACACGGTGGCTTTGAGGGCGGTTGGGAAAGGCAGTGTTACATAAACCCCAGGGTGAACAAGGAGCCACCAAGCACCCTCCCCCGAGGGTCATCAAGGTCACATTGGGTTGGGGGAATCCCTTGGCTCGCAACCTGCCACGGGGTTCTTCTGGGACCTGGAGTGTCCACCCACAGGTGTAGGAGAAGGAACCCTGTTCTGTGCAGTAAGCTCCAACTGTCTGCCTCAGCCACCGAATCCATAGGTCCTCAGACAAGGACCCACCACTGTCCACTCTCTGGCTGGCCTGGAACCCCCCTGCTGCTCTCTCTGAGCCCAGGATCCTGTCCTGTGGTTGTGGCCCCTGCCCCCAGCTTCTCTCCAGAGCACAACAAAGTAATGTAATAGGCCCTCCATAAATCCTTGGATGAATGCACAGCCATATAGCTGCAGCCACCTGCAAAGCCCGGTGAAACGTGAGCTGTGGCTCCCAGGCTGCAGGACCTAGAAGCGTCCCTGTCCTACATCTGATGAACCCAGAGCCAGGCCTCTGGAAGTGCAAGGCCATCTCACTGGGGGCAGGAACAAATCTCCCAGACCCTTTTCCATGCATTCTCCCTGTCCCCAAGAAATCAGAACTCTGTCAATCACAATCCATCAGAGCATGTGATTCTGTTTCTGGGAAGCTTCCATTTCAAAGACGCTGAGTTTCTCTTTTATGATAATTTGTTTTAAAGTGAAATCAAAATCTGCTTTCACTCGCTGCAGATTTCAGCACTTTCCCGGAAAACGGCCAAAAAAAAAAAAAAAAAAAAAAGCCACTGTTGCTTCTTTTAAAGGGTTCGCTTCAGAATGTACACGAGTGGCACCTGATGCTTCACAGAAAGAGATCGGTCTTCATGGAAGGGACAGTCCTGCATTTTGCAAAAGCAGACAAATCTCCGTGGCTTTTCAGTCTGTCATTTGACCTACATTTGAGTACTCACTGTGTGTGTTGGGCACAGGCTGGGTGTGGAGGAGAAATCAGACAGAAGGAAAAGGCTTCTGGTCAAATGTATCTGCCCCAAACATCTTTTTATAGCCAGATTTTGAAGGGTGATATGACTCTTAGCGATGGAAAAGAAAAAAAATTGAAGGGTGAATAAACGCACATGCTCGCACATGCACACACAAGGGCCAACACCCAGCACATGGAAGGGCCTGGAAGACCCATTGATGGATCATCCATGTCTCACCCCAGGCCACAGACAGGAGTGCCTGACTCACCCTCGCTTTCGTGGTACCCCCAGGTCTAGTAATGCACCTGTGTCCTGAAAGGGACCAATCAGAATCTTTCCCTGAAATGATGTCAGACTCAGAAGGCACATCTTTGTCACGTGACTGGCATATCACTGATCTGCCCCTGTGGAAAACCACCTTCCCCAGCCTCACAGGCAGAAGTTGGGGGTCCCACAGAGTGGACAAGAATGTGGCCTGCACAGCCAGGGAGGCTGAGGGGTCTCCCTGAACCCTGATCCCTACTGAAGCCAGGAACATGCACATGGTATGTCCTAGCCACGGGTCCCCTCTTTGCTAGCTGTGCTGGTTTTCTGGCACTTGGAGCGGGAAGTCCTTCATCCCGTGCCAGGAGGCATGGGGGACATGGAGGAAGGAAGTTGATCAGGCTCAGAATCTTCTCTTGGTTCCAGCTGCAGGGGCACAGCAAGTGCAGCAAAACTTCACAGTCTTTGCCCAACAAAGAGGCAACTGCAGAAGAGGGTGGGAACAGGCCAGGGTCCCTGTCTGCAAATCACAGCCCAATCCCAAGGTGGAGTCTGGGACACAGCGGTGGGACTTGCAGGGACGCTGATCACCATTGGAGGAAGTGCCCGGGGACAGGCGCTGGGGAAGAGTGGCTTTCCTCCCCGCCTCGTTCTTGGAGAGACACCAAGTAAACTCTGGGTATGTATCCTGATATGAAAAAGAGAAACAAATCAGGCAGTTCTGAGGGGAGAGAAGGCCATCAGCACTTGCTCCATCCAAGGGCCTCCTGGTGGCCATTCAGTGTGTCATGCAGGGTGACTGGCCAGGGCCAGGTCGCTCTGCCCACAAGAACAAGCATATACAGAAGGAAGTCAGAACAATGTGTCATTAAACACAAGTGCTGGACATCTCCACAACCAAGACGGCAGAGCTCAGTAACCGAAAGGCACAAACAACCAAATGTCCTTTAACAGATAACACGGCCGGGCAAGATGGCTCACACCTGTAATCCCAGCACTTTGGGAGGCCGAGACAGGCAGATCACTTGAGGTCAAGAGGTCAAAACCTGCCTGGCCAACATGGTGAAACCCTCATCTCTACTAAAAACAAAAAATTAGTTGGTCATGGTGGCGGGCGCCTGTAATCCCAGCTACTTGGGAGGCTGAGACGGGAGAATCGCTTGACCCCAGGAGGTGGAGGTTTCAGTGAGCTGAGACCAGGCCATTGCACTGCAGCCTGGGCAACAAGAGTGAAACTCCGTCTCAAAAGAAAAAAAAAAAAAGGTAAAAAACAAAACATGATCTACCCAAACCATGGAATATTATTTAGCTGTAAAAAGGAGTGAAGCACTAACACACGCTGCCAAGTGGATGAACCCCAGAAACATGCTAAGCCAAAGAATCTAGATGCAGAAAATCTCCTATCATACAATTGCACTGCAAAAACTATCCATCATAGGCAAATCCATAGAGACAGAATGCAGACTGGTGGTCACCAGGGGCTGAGGGAGAGAGGAATGGAGAGTGACTATTTGTGAATATGGGGTTTCTTTTTATATTCATGAAAATGTTTCAGAATTAGATAGACAGATGTGCCACACTGTGAATGTACTAAAGGGCCCTAAATTTGTGTTTTTTTGTTTTTGTTTTTTTGAGACGGAGTTTCACTCTTGTGGCCCAGGCTCGAGTGCAATGGTGTGATCTCGGCTTACCACAACCTCTGCCTCCCAGGTTCGAGCGATTCTCCTGCCTCAGCCTCCAAAGTAGCTGGGATTACAGGCATGTGCCACCACGCCTGGCTAATTTTGTTTTTTAGTAGAGATGGGGTTTCTCCATGTTGGTCGGGCTGGTCTCAAACTCCCGACCTCAGGTGATCTGCCCACCTCAGCCTCCCAAAATGCTGGGATTATAGGCTTGAGCCACTGCACCTGGCTTTTTTTTTTTTTTTTGAGACAAGTTCTGGCCTCGTTGCCCAGGCTGGAGTGCAATGGCATGATCTCAGCTCACTGCAACCTCCGCCTCTTGGGCTCAAGTCACCTCGAGCCACCCCCGGCAGCTGGGACTACAGGCACGTGCCAACACGCCCGGCTGGTTTTTAGTAGAGATGAGGTTTTGCCATGTTGCCCGGGCTGGTCTCAAACTCCTGAGCGCAAGTGATCCACCCACCTCAGCCTTCTAAAGTGCTGGGATTACAGGCATGGCATCCAGCCCAATTAGTCATTTTTAAAATGGTTGGCTTTGTATGTTGCATGAAGTTCACCGCAATTAAAAAAATTTTTTTAAGGCAGAGCTGAAAAACACAACCACCCCAGGAAAGCCAAAGGGGGATGGAAGATAGTGAGTCAGACGGCAAGGGAGCAGGAGAAAGTCCAAGGGCCTCCCCTGGCTTGTCCTCTTTTATTGCCTATTGTGCACTTATCCCAGAGCTCTTATTGGTAGACACAGAAAAGGCTAACTTAAGTTGCAAAGCCTGGGCCATGCTGGCTGAGGACAGCCTGATGGCAGCTGGGAGGGCGGCCTTCATCTTTGGGAGAGAACAAGCATGGGGAGGCACCAACCGGACAGTGGGTGCAGGCTGGGAGGTCTCAAAGGCAGGTCTCGTGAGCAGGGGGCTGTGATCAGGGAGGGAGGGGACACACTAGGGTTGAGACTGAGGCAGGGAAGCCAGCAGGGAGTCCAAGGCAGCAACAGAGTAGAGGACACTCGTGGGTGAATCTGGGCCCTGGAAAGCATGGGGTTCCGGCTGGGGAGGAGCGCTGGGCTGGAGAGCCGGCGGGGTGCAAGGGCTCTGTGTCAGGGCAGGCTGGCTGAGCAGAGTCCAGGCTGAACATGGAGAGGCCGAGGTTGAGGGAGCCAGGACAGGAGGGTGGAAGGTGGAGGGCACTGGTGACTGCAGGGGAGCTGGGCCTTCTGAGAGTTGGGCGCCGGAGGAGGTGGCAGTACAGCAGCAAATGTTCCCTGATCATGGAGAGGCAGGGAGGCCTGAGGACACGTGGGTCCAGGGGAGAGAAGTGGGCAAGAGTACACACCGACACGTGTGAACACAAAAACGTGAAGGACAGGTGCCGTGGCTCATGCCTGTAAGCCCAGCACTTTGGGAGGCCAAGGCGGGTGGATCACCTGAGGTCAGGGGTTCGAGACCAGCCTGACCAACCTGGTGAAACCCCATCTCTACTAAAAATACAAAAATTAGCTGGGTGTAGTGGCAGGCTACCTGGAATCCCAGCTACGTGGGAGGCTGAGGCAGGAGAAGCCCCTGAGCCCGGGAAGCAGAGGTTGCAGTGAGCTAAGAGCACACCACTGCACTCCAGCCTGGGCAACAGAGTGAGACCCTGTCTCAAAATAAAAAACAAAAAAACCATGAAAGATGCCACCATGTGCAGACACTCTCACGAACATACAAAAACAGACTTGCAGAAATACAGACTCCCCCCAACACTCACATGTGTACACATGTGCACAGATGCACAGACACCTACAGCCAGATACATGCAGGCAGGCACACACGCAGAAAGGGAGCCGGTGTTCTCATGTAAGCAGATACATGCACAGCCACAGCCAGCCAGACCTCCAACAGAGGCCCAAGTGCACACCCACACCAGGACACACCATCACTTCTACCCATATGTAAACTGTCTCACATGCACGCACACCTTCCTGCCAAAACAGACTCATCTGTAAAGACGTACACACAGAGGTCTGCACTCACCGCAAAGGCAATGCTGTCCACACACACCCAAGCAGCATACACCCCTGCAGTACACACACCCACGAAGCACACACATCCACGTGGCACCATGACCAACCCCCAGGAAGGCAGCTCTGGGCACCCCGTAAGAGGCAGCCTCGTTCTGGAACCCCTTGCCTGGGAAAGTGAGATGCAAACCGCGGCCACTGCCCAACACACCCACCCTGCCAGCCCCGGGTCAGGAAGGAGCCAGGGCCAGGCCTCGCGTGCCCACCCACACATCCGTTGCCACCGGCAGCAGACACCAGGCCACAGACACAGACAGCTGGGATTGCAAGGGATCTTGCAAAATCTCCCCTGTCCCTCAGGGTTCAGCTAAAGTGTCTCTTCACCCAGGGAAACTCCCCAGGCTCCTGTGGGCACCCCTGACCTTCTTTTGGAATTCTGGTTCTACCCAGCTGTGTGATGTTGGACAAGGTACTTCACCTCTCTGTGCTTCATTTCCACCTGGGTAACATAGGGATAACAAGAGCATGTGTAGAATATACAGTCATGCATGGCATAACATTTTTACCAGTGATGCACCCCATATACGGTGGTGGTCCTGTAAGATTGTAACGGAGCTCAAAAGTTCCTGTCTTCTAGTGACATCTTGATGGTCTGACCTTGTGTAGGCCCAGGATAGTGTGTGCGTGCTGTTTTGGTGGTTTTTTTTTTTTGAGACAGGGTCTTGCCGTGTTGCCCCGGCTAGAGTGCAGTGGCACAAACACAGCTCACTGCAGGCTTGACCTCCTGAGCTCAAGCAGTCCTGTCACTTCAGCCCCCTGAACAGCTGGGAGCACAGGTGTGTACCACTTCGCCCAGTTAATTTTCATGTTTTGTAAAGACAGGGTCTTGCCAGGTTGCCCAGGCTGGTCTCGAACTCCTGGGCTCAAGGAGGCTTTCTGCTTCTGCTGCTCAAAGTGCTGGGATGATAGGCATGACTCTCTGTGCCTGGCTTGGTCTTAGGTCTTATTTTTTTAACAAAAATGTTTTAAAAGTTGGAAAAAAATTAATTTTAAAACAGCAAAAAGCTTATGCAGTAAGGATGTAAAAATTTTTTAATTATTTTTATTTTTTTATTTTTTTTTTGAGACGGAGTTTCGCTCTTGTTACCCAGGCTGGAGTGCAATGGCGTGATCTCGGCTCACCGCAACCTCCGCCTCCC